>NC_041381.1:363692107-363692662 GCF_002162155.2 Triticum dicoccoides | reverse complement strand
GCCCCCCTCCGTCGCCGCCGCGCCAACCCCCCGCCGTCGCCGCCTGCCCTCGCTCAAGGGCCCGGCCCCGTGCCCCTGACGCCATTCCGGCGCAGCCCCGCCACCTCATCACCGTCGCTGGACCTCGCCGTACGCCACCATCACCGCACGAAGGCCTCGCCGTCGCCGGACCTCCCCACCGGGCCTCCTCATCTCCTCCCCGTCGGACTGCCTCCCCGCCACCGTTGCTGAACCGTCCCCGTCCTCCTCCCCGTCGGACCACATCGAGCCTCGCCGCCACCTCTGCTCGCCAACGCCGGTGAGGGCCGCACCCTCCTCTTCTCCTCTCTACCCCGTGTGCCACGACCTCATTCGTCGCTCGACGTTGCCACCTGACCCACGCGCCGGATGCACCCAGTGCATGCGCCCGCGCCCGCCGGCGGTGCTCTGTCCGCTGCTGTTGCAGCCCGCGCGCTGCCTGCGCCCCACCTCGGCGCCTCGCCCCGCGGCCATCTCCGCCTTCCCCTCGCCGTGCCGGGGGTGCGCCTTCGCCACCGCATTCGCGCCCCGCGCCCG
>NC_041381.1:363689986-363691702 GCF_002162155.2 Triticum dicoccoides | reverse complement strand
CCGCCCTACGCGGCCGCCATCGGCCGAGGCCATGGCCTCGACGACCCTGCTGGGCGAGCGCCCGTGCCCCCGCCCGATAGCTCGCTCGCCCGCGCCCGTAACCCGACGCCCGATAGGCCTCTGGCCACTGACTGCTGGGGCCCAGCCCCAGTAAAACGAAAAGGACTTAAAAATAATAATAAAATAAATAAATAATATTAATTATTTAATTAATTAAAGAATTAATTAACTTAATTAATTCTGTTAACTAACTATTAAACCAAATTAACCTGCTAATTAATTAGAATAACAGTTAGTTAGTTAGATAGGCAATGACATGCGGGACCCCCATGTCAGGTTGACCAGGTCAACTGCCGACGTCATGCTGACGTCATGATGACGTCAGCAAACACTGTTTGGATAATGTTGGATTTAAATAATTAATTAAATTCCAGAAATTAATAAAATCTTTAGAAAATCATATCTTTTAATCCGTAACTTGGATTAAAATATTTTCAACATGAAAGTTGCTCAGAACGACGAGACGATTCCGGATACGCAGCCCGTTCGTCCGCCACGCGTCCCTAGCATAGAGAACCTGCAACATTTCACCTCCGGTTCATCTGTCCGAAAACACGAAACACTGGGGGTACTTTCTCGGATGTTTCCCCCCTTCACCGGTATCACCTCGTACCGCGTTAGAACACGTCTAGCTCTGCTTGTTGACCTGTTATGCACTTGCTTGCTATGTATTTACTGTTTCTCCCCCCTCTTCTCTCCGGTAGCCCCCGTGACGATGCTGATGCCCATGTGGACGACTACGTCACCGACGACCCCTCTCTCTTGCCAGAGCAACCAGGCAAGCCCCCCCTTTGATCACCAGATATCGCCTATTCTACCCTCTACTGCTTGCATTAGAGTAGTGTAGCATGTTACTGTTTCGATTAATCCTATTCTGTTGCATAGCCTGACATTGTTGCTACACCTGTTGATACCTTACCTGCAATCCTAAATGCTTAGTATAGGATGCTAGTTTATCATCATTGGCCCTACATTCTTGTCAGTCTGCCTTGCTATACTATTGGGCCGTGATCACTCGGGAGGTGATCATGGGTATATACTATACATACATACATACATACTATACAGATGGTGACTACAGTCGGGTCAGCTCGAAGAGTACCCGCGAGTGATTCACGGATTGGGGGCTGAAAGGACCTTTGTCTCGACGGCCCTCTGTGTGGATCTTTGTGGCGGAGCGACAGGGCAGGTTGAGACCGCCTAGGAGAGAGGTGGGCCTGGCCCTGTTCGGCGTTCACGGACACTTAACACGCTTAACGAGATCTTGGTATTTGATCCGAGTCTGGCTACGAGCCTATACGCACTAACCATCTACGTGGGAGTAGTTATGGGTATCCCGACGTCGTGGTATCAGCCGAAGCACTTCAGACGTCAGCGACGGAGCGGCGCGCGCCGAATTGGACTGGAACGCCACTAGGCTAGGTCTGCTTTCGGCCGCGTACGCAACGTGCAGGTGTGCTATGGGCGATGGGCCCAGACCCCTGTGCGCTTAGGTTTAGACCGGCGTGCTGGCCTCTCTGTTTTGCCTAGGTGGGGCTGCGACGTGTTGATCTTCCGAGGCCGGGCATGACCCAGGAAAGTGTGTCCGGCCAAATGGGATCAAGCGTGTTGGGTTATGTGGTGCACCCCTGCAGGGAAGTTAATCTATTCGAATAG
>NC_041381.1:363686040-363688687 GCF_002162155.2 Triticum dicoccoides | reverse complement strand
GTGTGATGCCCCCGATTCAATCGTACACTAATCATGCACGCAAATGTGTACGATCAAGATCAGGGACTCACGGGAAGATATCACAACACAACTCTACAAATAAAATAAGTCATACAAGCATCATAATACAAGCCAGGGGCCTCGAGGGCTCGAATACAAGTGCTCGATCATAGACGAGTCAGCGGAAGCAACAAAAATCTGAGTACAGACATCAGTTAAACAAGTTTGCCTTAAGAAGGCTAGCACAAACTGGGATACAGATCGAAAGAAGCGTAGGCCTCCTGCCTGGGATCCTCCTAACTACTCCTGGTCGTCGTCAGCGGCCTGCACGTAGTAGTAGGCACCTCCAGTGTAGTAGGAATCATCGTCGACGGTGGCGTCTGACTACTGGACTCCAGCATCTGGTTGCGACAACTAGAAAGAAAGGAAAGGGGGAAAAGGGGGGAGAAAGCAACCGTGAGTACTCATCCAAAGTACTCGCAAGCAAGGAACTACACTACATATGCATGGGTATATGTGTAAGGAGGCCATATCAGTGGACTGAACTGCAGAAAGCCAGAATAATAGGGGGATAGCTAGTCCTATCGAAGACTACGCTTCTTGCAGCCTCTGCCTTGCAGCATGTAGAAGAGAGTAGACTGAAGTCCTCCAAGTAGCATCTCCAAGTAGCATCTCCAGTAGCATCTCCAGTAGCATCGCATAGCATAAACCTACCCGGCGATCCTCTCCTCGTCGCCCTGTAGAAAAGCGATCACCGGGTTGTATCTGGCACTTGGAAGGGTGTGTTTTATTAAGTATCCGGTTCTAGTTGTCATAAGGTCAAGGTACAACTCCAAGTCGTCCTGTTACCGAAGATCACGGCTATTCGAATAGATTAACTTCCCTGCAGGGGTGCGCCATCTTACCCAGCACGCTTGATCCCATTTGGCCGGACACACTTTCCTGGGTCATGCCCGGCCGCGGAAGATCAACACGTCGCAGCCCCACCTAGGCACAACAGAGAGGCCAGCACGCCGGTCTAAACCTAAGCGCACAGGGGTCTGGGCCCATCGCCCATAGCACACCTGCACGTTGCGTACGTGGCCGAAAGCGGAACTAGCCCCCTTAATACAAGAGCAGGCTTACGTTCCAATCCGGCGCGCGCCACTCAGTCGCTGGCGTCACGAAGTGCTTCGGCTGATACCACGACGTCGGGATACCCATAACTACTCCCACGTAGATGGTTAGTGCGTATAGGCTCGTAGCCAACTCAGATCACATACCAAGATCTCGTTAAGCGTGTTAAGTATCCGCGAACGCCGAACAGGGCCAGGCCCACCTGTCTCCTAGGTGGTCTCAACCTGCCCTGTCGCTCCGCCTCAAAGTAACAGTCGGGGGCCGTCGGGAACCCAGGCCCACCTCTACCGGGATGGAGCCACCGGCCCCTTCAGCCCCATCTCCGAACAGTATCACAGGTATTGTAACTATGTAAAGTATATCGTATATGCCCGTGATCACCTCCCGAAGTGATCACGGCCCAGTAGTATAGCATGGCAGACGGACAAGAGTGTAGGGCCACTGATGGAACACTAGCATCCTATACTAAGCAGTAGGATAGCAGGTAATGGTAACAATAGTAGTAGCAAGGACAGGCTATGCATCAGGATAGGAATATCGAAAAGCAGTAACATGCTACACTACTCTAATGCAAGCAGTATAGAGTAGAATAGGCGATATCTGGTGATCAAGGGGGGGGCTTGCCTGGTTGCTCTGGCAAGAGAGAGGGGTCGTCGGTGACGTAGTCGACCACAGGGGCATCAGCATCGGTCTCGGAGTCTACCGGAAAGGAGTAACGGAGGGGGAACACAATAAATAACGGAGCAATCAAATGTAACACAAAGGAAGACGCGACAATATGTTGTGCTAGGGGTAACCTAACGTAGGGATGGGCGATACCGGTGAAGGGGGAAACATCCGGGAAAATATCCCCGGTGTTTCGTGTTTTCGGGCAGAGGAGCCGGAGGGGGAAAGTTGCGAGTTTGATATGTTAGGGGTGCGTGGCGGACGAACAGACTGCGTATCCGGATTCGTCTCGTCGTTCTGAGCAACTTTCATGTTGAAATTATTTTAATCCGAGTTACGGATTAAAAGATATGATTTTCTAAAGATTTTATTAATTTCTGGAATTTAATTAATTATTTAATTAATTCGAAAATGGATTTATGACATCAGCATGATGTCATGCTGACGTCAGCAGTCAACAGAGTTGACTTGGTCAACCTGACCAGTGGGTCCAGTGGGACCTACCTGTCATACACTGTTTAGGTTAACTAGAGATTAGTTCATTTAATTACTATTTAATTAACCTAACTAGTTAATTAAATTAATTAAACCGGATTAATTAACTTAATTAATTCATTAGATAATTAATTAATTAATAATTAATTTTATTAAATCATTGTTATTTTTATTTATTATTTCTATTTTTAATTCTCCCTTTTTTTTAACGTCCTGGGCGTGGGCCCCCACTGTCATTGGCCCACAGGGGGGGGCTTGCGGGTTTCGGGCGCAGGCGACGGTTGTCGCCCGAACGGGCGCATGCCCGAACGGGCGCTGGGCGTGGATGCGGGCGAAGCCCCCAGGGGTGCGGCGCGGGCGCACGACGACC
>NC_041381.1:363677643-363685042 GCF_002162155.2 Triticum dicoccoides | reverse complement strand
GCGGCGAGCGCTGGGCGTCGGGGTCGACGGGATCGGGGCCGATCCCGATCCAGATCGGTGGGGGGAGGAGAAGGGGATCGTGGGGGAAGTGGGGGGGTGTCGGTGCCTAGGGTTTGCGGGGTGGGGGATAAGGAGAGGGAGTGGGGGCCGACCTGGGCCGGCCTGGTTGGCCCGATGGCCAGCTGGGCCGCGGTCCAGAGGGGGGGGGGCTTCTCCCCCTTTAGTTTTTTTTTCTTTTTTTCTTTTTTGTTTCTCTTTTGTATTTTCTTTTTTTTTAATTTACTTTTCTGTTTTAACTCATTTTAAATTACTTAGACATTTTATAAAAATGTGTTTACTCCACCATAATTACCGATGCAATATTTGGCAACCCCCGAACATTTTAGTTTTAAATTTTTGAAAACTTTTATTGCTATCATAGATTTGAATTTGAATTTCGAAACAGTTTTGAATTAACCCGAGATTAATTACAGTGACAGAGGTGATGTGTCATCATTAGTAGGGGATTACTGTAGCTTGATTAACCGGGCGTCACAATTCTCCTCCACTACAAGAAATCTCGTCCCGAGATTTAAGAGGGGAGTAAGGGGAAAGACTAGGTTACGATATTCTAATGGATCTTCTCGTCTTTGGTTGCTCTCCTCGAAGAGGTGGATCCATAGCATTGATGTCTTCACTCCTATGCCTCAATGCATCATGATGAAATCGTCGTCCTTCCTTCAGGATCTCCATCGTACTTAAGAAAGAACAAAAGGGGGGGTATTCCGGGGGAACGAACCTCTGCAAGGTTGATTATCTGGTCAACAACACAGGGAAGGTGGTGGGAAGTAACTCCCGAATTGAAACTAAAGAAAGTATCGAGAGCAAAGTACGGAGGTACCATGAGAAGTTTCGAGCGGGTAGGCAATCGTTCGATGCCTGAAACAAAGGGTGAAAGGGGTCCAGAGCAACGAGAATAAGTATTGCATCTGATACCAGAATAGATCGTCTCTAGGAAGGTGGTTGGTGATCTTCATACGAAGCCAATCGTGAGGAATAACTTCGGAGATATGGGTGTGCCGGAGAGTCAGGTTTCGATCCTGTGGAACTGTGGGTTATGGGCCCACCATGTGGTTTTATTATTATTTTTTTTAATAGGAGCAGTGACATCTTTCACGGTCATGATAGCAAGGCATGTCAGAGAGTACCATGTCAGTTATGTCGGCAACAACGTTGGTACCAAGGGCGAGGGACGAAGAGAACCACCTTCCTGCTCGTTGAACGAGGCGGACCAATAGGCAAAGTTCTCGTCCATCGGCGGTTACCGGAAGTCATCAACAGTAGAAACAGGGTTACACCAGACAGGAAGGTACACCGAGGTGTTTACCTAAGCAGGGGATTACCGTGCTTGGTTAAGTAGTTTACAAGAAAGTTTGAACAAAACAACGGGAAGGAAAATGTGCTTAAACACGTATATTAGGGGTATATCCTTCCCAAGGACAAGCAGAGCAAGATATCCATGACAAGATATTAGGTAGAAAACTCCTTAGGTAGGGGAGAGAAATTTCATGACATTACCCATACAACGGTGTTTGGATAATTGAGCAGGAAACATTTAGCATTGGGCTTCAAATGTTCTTGTTGAAAATCAGAGTATCACAGACATGCTTCAGGTAGCAATTATATGGTGTTTCAATCAAGGGCCCGACTTCGGATACACCAATGATCCATCAGGAGTAACTTATAAAATAAGTCCTACCACTTCCTCCAGGAGGAATGGGTATCCTTGCAAAAGAAATCATAATGATAGGTCCTCCAGCCAGGGGGGTGCTAGGCATGACATCATGTTACCGGGCCATCAAAGGACAAACAACATAACTCCTGGAAAGTTGTCCCAACCATCATATCTGACCGAGATTCAGATCCAATTGGTGTCATGATGCCTCAGACTCAGGATGTCCGAGAAGAAAAGGCGCAACACAAATCATTGAAATGGCATTGCAAGATTCTCGGGAAATGAACTATGGGAGCGGGTTCCTGAAACAATAGTTCATCATTAAACCAAGGAGAGGTGAGGAGGTGGCTGCTTGACTCAGCGACAATTCATTGAGATTTTCAAAAGATGGATTTCCACAATAATGTGAACAAGAAGATGACATTTGTCAGATCAAATGGTATAGTGATGTATGCTCGAGGAAAACATACACAATTAAACATTGGTTGAAAGGTGCACCCGAAATATGGGTTGGGTTGCACGACCAATGTCAGAATGGTGATTCAATAGTCAATAGCCTAAGAATGAACTTTCGACCATTAACTTCAAAAAATAGGGTTGCTAGAAGGAAAGAATCCAAACAACACCGTTCACTTGTTGGAATTAACACGGGGACCAAGAAAGAATGGTGATGGTGAGAAGTATTTCTATGTCAAGAATTCTCAAGAGGTGGAACCAATCTCAGAACATTCTTGACATAAAGGATGGTAATACTCGAAGGTAAAGAAGAACAATTGCTGGATAGCAAAGAACTCAAGGTATAACACCAAACATGAACAAGCTTGTGTTGGTGGGAGGGCAATAAAGTGGTCGACGATAATACAATTCATCGAGGGCAAGGATGGTATTTCTCATCATGAATTCAATTGATATCCTGGATGAGCTCAGAATGTTGATGATCACGACACCTTTGTCGCGAGAGTTCATGAAGATGTAATCGATCGGTAACGACATCAAGTCAAGTAATGATGAAGTGAAAGGTTATTGGAACCAAGGGTACGACACAAACTCGAAACCAAGCTTGTTGTTCAAGGCGAAATGATATGACGATGAGGATCGACGTAAGGTTAGTTCATCGTCAAAAATTGGTGCTCCGAGAATAAGGACCAGGTAGCACAGTTAGAATCGTCACGACAATGATATAGCCAAACAGGCTAGGAATGGCGTGATCGGGTACAAACTCGTACTTATAGAAGCTTACTGAAGAGTTGTTGAACCAAAGAGCGGACTCGGTTCAGTTATCGGTGTCTTTGAGTGTTCAATAACTCAGAGCCCGCAAAAAATTGGAATCAGTGGGAAGGTAGCACTTGATGAAGAACTCATAAAAAGTTATGCAGTTCCATGATAATCTCGAGATACCAGGGGGGTAATACTCGACACAAGATCAAAGTAAAGGTTGGACTGGTGTATTGATCCATAGAAGACAATTGTTTTAACTTGTCCGAGAAATGAGATCAAAGACGAACAATCATGGTCGGAACCATGGTTGCAAAAGGCCAGATCCTAGATATAAGATGAACTTATACCAAAGGAATAATTTATTTAAGAGAAGCTTTAATGATAAGATCTACATCGTGTCCATGGGCATGAACACAAGTTCAAGGTCGACTCCCACTTCTCCAATGCATAACCTTTCATTCACTTCTCACGTTCGATGAAGTTGCAGTGTTGAAATTTTATCTGGTGAAGCACCAGAAGAGTATGACTCGTGAAAACTTTCGGGTTCACACGGTCTAGAGAAAGCATATGTTCAACCCTTAGTGGCTTCTTAGAAACATATACCACAAGTTTCAAGAGTAAATAACACAAGCCCGAAAGCAGAGTATGGTTGGCCAAGCGGAGGATACAACTTAACAAAGGCATTAGGTATCAGGGGAAGAACTCACAAAGTGATCAAATGTGAAGGACACTGTCGGATAATAATCCAACAGTGGATATGGCGATCCACAATGGGGCTGATATGAGTATCGATACCCAATCAGAGGAAGAAAGATTGCAAATGCATCGGTTTATAGAATAGCTGAATAGTTCAACGCTTAATTAGCAAAGTAATTATGATTTTCAAATCAAGGGATCAGGAGCAAATGCTCTGATCAAGAATGGATAAGCTGAATAGAATTAGGGATACAATCAACGACAATTGGACTGGTCGAGAACCAATTCCAGTTAAAAGAATGGCAGCTTAGCCGGAAAGGTAATTTATAAGGACCAGTGATGATTGCGCGTATGCGCAAACATATTGAGTCAATAGACCCAAAATGATAATGACCAGGAATGTCAATAAGACTACGAGACTTATGGGATTAACCATAATGCGAGCAAGCAAGAATTTCAAGAGCCAAAGGCTCCAAAGGATTTTCGGAAGATCGAATAGTATTTTGAAGACTTTTGTGAAACTCATGAACAACTGGGGATGAGCGGATACTCGATAAGTGCAATAATTAACCGTAGGGGTATTCAGGTGACAAAGAACAGCAAGGCAGTAAGCTCAAAGGATTATCGAAACAACGACGAGTTTTTCAGGTTATCTTGTAATAACAAGACCAACTGGGGATGAATGTAAGAATAACAACTGCAAGTAGTTATCCATAAGGGTTTGCGGTGGAAGGGGAATTGCAAACGCGATGAACACAAGTTCTCGGGTTAACAGCGGAGAGTATCTTCAGGGTCTTCTGGTGCAGCAGACGATCATCAGTAACAAGGGGCTCTCCGGGTGAAAGTGATAACGAGATCCTATTGTTAGATTTAGTAAACTTCATTTAATCCGAATAGAGGAGAGATTAGAGTCCCAGAGTAAAGGCCGAGGAGTAAAAGATCCTACTACCACCCAATGGCGACGTGTGCCCATAAGACACACAGCCATGTTAGTAAAAGTTTTGCAATGTCTAGACTTAACTTCGGCCAAGGAGTTGGAAAGGGGGATTCCTACAGGCAGTCGGCTCTGATACCAACTTGTGACGCCCCCGATTCAATCGTACACTAATCATGCACGCAAATGTGTACGATCAAGATCAGGGACTCACGGGAAGATATCACAACACAACTCTACAAATAAAATAAGTCATACAAGCATCATAATACAAGCCAGGGGCCTCGAGGGCTCGAATACAAGTGCTCGATCATAGACGAGTCAGCGGAAGCAACAAAAGTCTGAGTACAGACATAAGTTAAACAAGTTTGCCTTAAGAAGGCTAGCACAAACTGGGATACAGATCGAAAGAAGCGTAGGCCTCCTGCCTGGGATCCTCCTAACTACTCCTGGTCGTTGTCAGCGGCCTGCACGTAGTAGTAGGCACCTCCAGTGTAGTAGGAATCATCGTCGACGGTGGCGTCTGACTCCTAGACTCTAGCATCTGGTTGCGACAACCAGAAAGAAAGGAAAGGTGGAAAAGGGGGGAGAAAGCAACCGTGAGTACTCATCCAAAGTACTCGCAAGCAAGGAACTACACTACATATGCATGGGTATATGTGTAAGGAGGCCATATCAGTGGACTGAACTGCAGAAAGCCAGAATAATAGGGGGATAGCTAGTCCTATCGAAGACTACGCTTCTGGCATCCTCTGCCTTGCAGCATGTAGAAGAGAGTAGACTGAAGTCCTCCAAGTAGCATCTCCAAGTAGCATCTCCAGTAGCATCTCCAGTAGCATCGCATAGCATAAACCTACCCGGCGATCCTCTCCTCGTCGCCCTGTAGAAAAGCGATCACCGGGTTGTATCTGGCACTTGGAAGGGTGTGTTTTATTAAGTATCCGGTTCTAGTTGTCATAAGGTCAAGGTACAACTCCAAGTCGTCCTGTTACCGAAGATCACGGCTATTCGAATAGATTAACTTCCCTGCAGGGGTGCACCATCTTACCCAGCACGCTTGATCCCATTTGGCCGGACACAATTTCCTGGGTCATGCCTGGCCGCGGAAGATCAACACGTCGCAGCCCCACCTAGGCACAATAGAGAGGCCAGCACGCCGGTCTAAACCTAAGCGCACAGGGGTCTGGGCCCATCGCCCATAGCACACCTGCACGTTGCGTATGCGGCCGAAAGCGGAACTAGCCCCCTTAATACAAGAGCAGGCTTACGTTCCAATCCGGCGCGCGCCACTCAGTCGCTGGCGTCACGAAGTGCTTCGGCTGATACCACGACGTCGGGATACCCATAACTACTCACACGTAGATGGTTAGTGCGTATAGGCTCGTAGCCAACTCAGATCAAATACCAAGATCTCATTAAGCGTGTTAAGTATCCGCGAACGCCGAACAGGGCCAGGCCCACCTGTCTCCTAGGTGGTCTCAACCTGCCCTGTCGCTCCGCCTCAAAGTAACAGTCGGGGGCCGTCGGGAACCCAGGCTCACCTCTACCGGGATGGAGCCACCGGCCCCTTCAGCCCCATCTCCGAACAGTATCACAGGTAATGTAACTGTGTAAAGTATATCGTATATGCCCGTGATCACCTCCCGAAGTGATCACGGCCCAGTAGTATAGCATGGCAGACGGACAAGAGTGTAGGGCCACTGATGGAACACTAGCATCCTATACTAAGCAGTAGGATAGCAGGTAATGGTAACAATAGTAGTAGCAAGGACAGGCTATGCATCAGGATAGGAATATCGAAAAGCAGTAACATGCTACACTACTCTAATGCAAGCAGTATAGAGTAGAATAGGCGATATCTGGTGATCAAGGGGGGGGCTTGCCTGGTTGCTCTGGCAAGAGAGAGGGGTCGTCGGTGACGTAGTCGACCACAGGGGCATCAGCATCGGTCTCGGAGTCTACCGGAAAGGAGTAACGGAGGGGGAACACAATAAATAACGGAGCAATCAAATGTAACACAAAGGAAGACGCGACAATACGTTGTGCTAGGGGTGACCTAACGTAGGGATGGGCGATACCGGTGAAGGGGGAAACATCCGGGAAAATATCCCCGGTGTTTCGTGTTTTCGGGCAGAGGAGCCGGAGGGGGAAAGTTGCGAGTTTGATATGTTAGGGGTGCGTGGCGGACGAACAGACTGCGTATCCGGATTCGTCTCGTCGTTCTGAGCAACTTTCATGTTGAAATTATTTTAATCCGAGTTACGGATTAAAAGATATGATTTTCTAAAGATTTTATTAATTTCTGGAATTTAATTAATTATTTAATTAATTCGAAAATGGATTTATGACATCAGCATGATGTCATGCTGACGTCAGCAGTCAACAGAGTTGACTTGGTCAACCTGACCAGTGGGTCCAGTGGGACCTACCTGTCATACACTGTTTAGGTTAACTAGAGATTAGTTCGTTTAATTACTATTTAATTAACCTAACTAGTTAATTAAATTAATTAAACCAGATTAATTAACTTAATTAATTCATTAGATAATTAATTAATTAATAATTAATTTTATTAAATCATTGTTATTTTTATTTATTATTTCTATTTTTAATTCTCCCTTTTTTTAACATTCTGGGCGTGGGCCCCCACTGTCATTGGCCCACAGGGGGGGGCCTTGCGGGTTTCGGGCGCAGGCGACGGTTGTCGCCCGAACGGGCGCATGCCCGAACGGGCGCTGGGCGTGGATGCGGGCGAAGCCCCCAGGGGTGCGGCGCGGGCGCACGGCGACCGTGGCCGGAGCAGCGGCACGGCGGGGCCGTGGTAGGAGGCCGGGCCG
>NC_041381.1:363645773-363676286 GCF_002162155.2 Triticum dicoccoides | reverse complement strand
TTTCTCTTTTGTATTTTTTTTAATTTACTTTTCTGTTTTAACTCATTTTAAATTACTTAGACATTTTATAAAAATGTGTTTACTCCACCATAATTACCGATGCAATATTTGGCAACCCCCGAACATTTTAGTTTTAAATTTTTGAAAACTTTTATTGCTATCATAGATTTGAATTTGAATTTCGAAACAATTTTGAATTAACCCAAGATTAATTACAGTGACAGAGGTGATGTGTCATCATTAGTAGGGGATTACTGTAGCTTGATTAACCGGGCGTCACAGAAAGTATGTTAGCTTATGCCTCTCCCTCAAATAAAATTGCAATAGTGATTACCGGTCTAGTTATCGATTGCCTAGGGACAAATAACTTTCTCGTGACAAAAAGCTCTCTACTAAAACTAACTTAGTTGCTTCTTTATCTAAACAGCCCCTAGTTTATATTTACGTGCTCTTTATTATCTTGCAAACCTATCCAACAACACCTACAAAGTACTTCTAGTTTCATACTTGTTCTAGGTAAAGCGAACACTAAGCGTGCGTAGAGTCGTATCAGTGGCAGATAGGACTTGAGAGAATATTTGTTCTACCTTTAGCTCCTCACTGGGTTCGACACTCTTACTTATCGAAAGAGGCTACAATTATACCCTACACTTATGGGTTATCAACCATCATGCACAGAACCTTCCCAACCGGGTAATATATAGATGAATTGTATGTCAGGTGCACATACACCTAACACATTTGTATCTATATCACCCAACCTTGATCGATACCTTCCTTTCTGATTAGCTAGGACTGTTACGCCTATGTGTGTGCCATCTAATGCTCCAAGGCAATTCTACAACATAAAGAGCAGTGTGCAAATATTAGCATCTTTTACCACTACTGAGATCATGTAGTGAATAATATTTTTTATTAGTAGCTATTTACCTTGAAATGCTTCCACTTATCATCGGTGCAATCCTCGGCTATAGGTTCAGGCTTCTTACGTAGCAGATGGTGCAGCTTCAGGACAACTAGAAGACAAGCATTGAAGTTTCTACTAATTGGCTCGGGGCTTTGATAGAAGAATTTTCCTACTGTCCTATTTTTGAGATGGTGTGATAATACATACAAGAATGATGCCACTATCTCCTCTAATGATGTGTTCCTTGTACCCTTTAGACCACCAACATCTCTCACCATCTCACATAATATATGAAATGTTCTCCTATCCATACGAATTTGACTTATACACATAGCGTCGCTCTCACCAATTAGTCGATACAGTTCTCTCCCCTTAACTCTCTATTTTAATTCTCCTTTCTATTTGCCAACATTTTCTCCTATAAGCTAATGCAAACATGAACCACACATAATAGTATACAAGCATAATGGAAGTGATCAGATTCAAAAATATTGCATTTCTCCTTCCACGCCTCGCACTTAAGGGAAGACGAGCCATAACTGCATAAGGAAAATATACCTATTTAAGGTTGGTACGACTTTCTTTCCTAATAATTGGTAGTAGTACAAAACAAGAATCTGGATAGATTTCAGGATGACGAAACAAACATCCGCTGTTTAGATGAAAGATAATAAATGGTGATTATATTAACATGCAATTGATCATGCAAAGGTACAATGGATCCAAAAAAACTTGCACATCAGAAGCCTAATTAAGCCATATACAAATACAATTGCTGCATATGGATAGGAAAATTGCATATCAGAAAACTACAGGAATAGTCAACCTGTATCTAGTTGATATGCATGTGGATATTACCGTTGATCTACTGTCATGCAAAGTTTCAAGTATCAGGATATGATTTCACATCAGAAAGCTAAAGAAGATGGTCCAATTGACAACAGGAACATGCATCGAACAAGACACCTTCTTCCTTTTTGTGACCAACCAACCTAATTCATCTATTTACCTAGTTACCTAACTAGACAGATCAAGAACACATCAGAAAAATACAAAGGACAGACCACCAATTATACTCCACTAGTCATCCACTAATAAAAGAACAGATCAATAACACAATATTTTTTTACTTCAAGATCAAGAATAGACCATTAATAGACACCAACCTCTAATAGATCATTAATAGATCAAGAACACATATTTTTTTTACTTCAAGATCAAGAACAGATGGAAATATATGCTATACATCAACCTATAGCAGATCATTAGCAGATCAAGAACATATCCAGGACACATATTTTTTTACTTCAAGATCAAGAACAGATGTATTAGTAACCCTAACCTTGAGATCTGCAGTAGGAGAGTGACGGAGGAGGAAGAGATCGATCCGGAGATGGGCGGATGGGCCTTGCTGCTCCTCGTACGCGGCTTCAATGGTCCACCCTCATCGGCGTCGGAGGCGGCTGGCGTGGCGAGGTCAACCCGGCAGCTGGACCAGGAGGAGAGGGCCAAAGGGGGTCGAGGGGAGGTGGCGGCATGGCGGCGCAGCGGCGCGGGACTCGAAGGAAGGCGGCAGCGCAAACAGATCGAGGGGATGAGCGAGTCGCGGGGGAGGAGTGGAGCCGGGAGCGGTAAGGAAGCCTTTACCGATGGGAGGTGGGGGGTATCGTTCGATAACTGGCCTGGAACTGATTACAGACGAACGTGATTACAGAGGTGTCTCACCAAACGCACATAAGGGTATCCGTTTACACTGTAAACATGTGACGGGCAGAATTTGACGAAACAAACACCTCCTTAGAGCAACTCTAGCAGATGCCGCAAACCTCACCGGCCCGCATAAATCTGGCAGTTTTAGCCTTTTTTGCCTTTTCTGGGGCTTGAACAGAAACGCTATATCTAGCCTAGATTGTAAATTTTTTTACAAGAGGCCTGCGTATTGCCCCTCCGCGGCTATATCTACGGGGTGGGGGCTGTTTTAGGGTTCGCTTGCTCCATATCCTCCATCACAATCCTCCCCCCTCAGTCGTCTCCTTTGCTCTCTCCGGCGAGAGATTCCATGTGATCCCGTCCATTTCTTGCTATGGCCGGAGGGGCACGCGGGTGTGGGGGCCGAGGCGGATTGCCGCCCCACAAGCATGCCCGACACGATGCGGAGGCCGGCAGCTCCAACCAGCCTACCATCGAGCCATGGTGATTGAAGCAGGCGCGCGGGAGGTGAAGGCAGGGAAGTTTTTTGCTTGGTAAATCTACCTTCGGATTCTTTTAACTCATAAAGAAAGCTATACCTCGTGAAAAGTGCTCAAATGCTCACCTTCTCAGTCTAGGGGGGAAAAGGTTGAAAGGTACCCCATGGGAAAAATCTGTAGTTTGTCCTCACTTGGCACTTGCATAGGAAAACAAATAAAAAGTGGTCACAAGAAATAAAGTGAATGTGATATGTGGGTCGGGTGAATACTGCGTATACAACAAAGAGGGGCAGAAGTTCGGAGTGTAACGCCGGAAAGTCCCGTGACAAGTTAAAAGTGGCTAGAAAAAGGACGATACACTCAACCGTTTATCCAACAAGTATAATACAAGACAAGTATTTTAGTTTTAGATACATCTATTTTTATCCATTTATCCAACAAGTATTTCCGGACGGAGAGAGTATAAGACCTTATTTAGATATATTACAACTGAGCATCTTCCCAGCCCTCCCAGGCTATCAGTGTTTGCAGTCGTCGGATCGTTATTTTTGGATGTTTCAACCGTCCAATTAGATGTGAACCAAACCAGCGAGCGCTAATTCACAGGGCCGCTACTCCCGTAACAATATCGGAAGCCTGTCGTGAAACTGGGCCTAATGGGCTTTAATCCAGCGTGGGGCAAAGTACAGACACAACGACGTTTCAACAACAACCTGATGCAGCCCTTCTGCTTCTTCAACCTTGGCACGCCCATGATCTCACGATTAGGGTTGTCTTTGCCGCCGCCACTGCTCCCTCCTACGTCGTCGACAGCTGCAGCCACCCTGCCGCCTCCTCCTTGATGCGTCCTTCCATCCTATTCTCTCCTCCTTGCCCCGTGGTTCACACTTCTCTTGACTTCACAATGGCGAAACCCTTCTCATCTCACGGTGGCGCGAGGAAACCGTGATGAGCACTCCCCGTCTGTCTTGGTGGTGTGAGGATGAAAGTAATTGCTAGATGCTTACTGAATCAACCTCTCCTCCAGTGATCTTCTCGAGAGAAAACTGCCTGATGTTCTGTCTTCCCAATGGATCTCCTCTTGCGTCATCTCACGACGGCCGTCGAGCAGGTATGAACATCAGTTTCTCCATTTTAGATAGGCCAGTGAGGTAAATTTCATCATGAAGAAGACTCAATCATGGTTTCTATTTATTGTGCACTATCCTTTAGTGCAGTGCAAAATATTTCACCTACAAGCAGAGTTGAGAGAACTAGAATGGGGCAAGGACCTTTATGCATCGGCTAACACAACAACAGTGCCCAGTGACATTCACCGGACCATCAATGCCAACCTTCAAGTCCAAGGTCCTGCTTTCTCAGTATTTTGCGCTGCCTTTCATACATTACCAACAATGTGCTTTCTTTCTGGCTGCATAACTACCCTTTGTGGTCTGGACTCTGGAATATGCCTGCAACAATCGAGTCAAATGAATATTTATTGAAGTTTGCAGCATTTATGTAAATTGTAGTTTTTGATCTTTCGTACCACCATTGCTTTCAGATGTATGTATTAATGTCTTTTTTCTTTCTCTCATTTACAGCACAAAGAAGTTGGAAATTTCTGAAGTCCCCAAGTAAATCATTGATCGATTATATATTGCTCTTTGGTTTTAGAAAAATTATAACATACTCCCTCTTTGTGCTATATATACTGCTCAATATTCGTTACCATCAATAATAGAATTGATAGTGTGTGTGATTTCCCTCTTTTTGCACAAATTCTTAACTTGCATTTTGATATTGGCCACCCTTTGGTTACTACATACTTATCCAGATGAGTGTAGCAAGTCTTTTTTTGGTAGAACTATAGGAAGTCTCTGTTTCCTAGCATTCTATCATTGCTTTCCTTTCCTCTAGAACAAGAGCACAAAGTATTTTATGAGATCTTTGGCTCTTCCTACATGAAATTTGCCATGTAACTATGGTTCCTGAAAGTACAACATAAATTTGTTTATCTAGACTCGTATGATTTATTACTTGGACAAATAGCGTAAGCATATTGGCCTATGGCAATGTTGTTGCAGATTCCGGTGTTCGCATTTGCCACCTTGATTTCCCTTTTAGACGGTTTTAATAAGGCCATTACATGGGTTAATTGGTCAGGAGGGGCCAACATCCTGCAAGATATGGTGCTGCAAAATGAATGTCGAATTTGTCCAGCTAATCAGGTTAGTGTAGTATAGTACCCTCGTCTGTTCATATCTTTTTTTTCTGTTGCGATGGTTGATCTCCTAATTATGTTGGTTAGTTGTAGTAAATTGCCATACTGCCCATACATGTGTTGTATCTAGAGCTTCAGAAACCTATGATGATACAGGTTGCTTGATTGATCAAGTCCATTGCTGGCTATCTTTTAATTTTATGATGCTTCTTGCATTATCTACTTCAGTGAGAAATTGTTATATGCAAAGAAACAAGCTTGAAGTTAATTTAGAACAGACATAAATACATTCAGTACAATAGTCAATTATTATAACACCGGCAAGATTTGACTTGCTACTTTTGATTTTTGAGTCATCCATTAGTCCTATGTCGCTGACCCAGTGCAATTGCTTCTTAGGATCGGACTGCATTTTGCCTATCATGCTATCAATTGTTACGGATGTGGTCTCTAGATGTGTGCTTCATCTTCTTACTACATTAGACGGACGTCTTCCCATATTTATCTGAACAAACTAAGTTACACCAAAGATGTCTTATGACCATCCATCTTCATCAGCGCTATGTCTATCTCGCTCTATCTTGCTTTCTATTTTCGATTTGACTTTAGTTGCCTCAGTGATCCAAAACCCTTAGGTGATTCATCCACGTTTGATATTATTTACGGAGTAGGAAATTTTGATACAAACAAGCGTATTTATTCAGTACATGTATGCATAATCCGTTTCTTGTCGTTTTAATACTCACATCACCTTTCAAAGGTGAAGAAGATATCTATCTTTAGTTCTTCACCGACAACCCATGGTTCTCCGGAGTCTGTACTGAAATGCCTTACAAAGAAGATAACAAAAGCTTACACAACTTCTTTGTAGTATGTAGCTTTTCCTTTTATCATTGTGTATTTGTAGATGATCTTTTTACAACATTGTGCGTTAGATGATGATTATGAGCATTTTCAGTACAAGCTATGTGATGTGTTGAAGGTTGTACCCGTAGTAGCAGCATGATGATCCTTTTTCCCACCCTAAGTATATGATGATGGTTCATCTTGTTTCCCATCTGTGCAAATGCAGTGGTGTATTCATGTTTCTTTTGGGTTGTTGCCTGGATTTTTACCTCGATTGTTACCGAGCTAACGAAGGAATTCCTTGGAATCTGCTGGTACTTGTGCCCATAGGTATAGATTGTGCAGTTCAAGAAGGTCGAGATAATATCAACTTCAGACGTTCTTATTATGTTGTTACTTGGTACGATTGTTGAGTATCAATGCATGTTGTTTCCAGAAGCATGTTTGACCTCTTTCCTGATTGTGTTTAGTTTGGGGAGAGCTTGTAAGACTTGCAGGAACGGCCAAAGAAAGCTTAAGATCTCAATAGTAAAGGATTTTTTACTGTGTTTGTGATAAAAACATGTTCTAATCATTTCAAGGGAGTGTGCAGCACATGACCTGTTTTTCAGAGGGATGTACCATGTATGCAACATCAACATAATATGAATATTTTACTTGCATCCTCGTGGTAACTATTGCATTTGTATTTTTTTTGTCCCTATGATTGGATGCAAAACTACAAGTATGCCAGTTGTGGGTCAATGTTTAAGGTTATTGTTGCCATTGGTTCACTGAGTGAAATATCTGTTGCTTCGTTCCAACTTAATACTCCCTGTTCCGAACGGATATAATACAATATTATTTACTACTGTATTGGGTGTTTTGTTTCAAAAGAAAAGGAAAAACTTCCGTGAACAACTCATTTGAGTCTATTTATCATAAGTTAAAGATAGACGGGCGCAGCAACGCGCGCCATCAATGATCTAGTATTTCTTTACAGAGGGAGTAGCTCATATATTTTTAAAAGAAATTGCATGCATGAAAAAAATTCTTCACGTGAGGTTGGAGTGTAATGATTTTTTTTATGAAATCTAGCACAAACGAATTGTCAGGAAAAAATATTATGAATTCTAATATATGAATCAAACAACCCATCTAGAAAAAATTCCTACTAAGAATTAGAGTCATGCAGAATTTGTTCGAAGAACTTTTGAATCAAACAAGCCTGATAATCCTTATGCTCTAGATTATGGTAGGACGAAATCATGGGACAAGCTTTTATGCAAAAATAAATAAATAAATAAATAAATATATATATATATATATATATATATATATATATATATATATATATATATATATATATATATATATATATATATATAAGAAAAATCATGGGACAAGCCTACCGCCGAGGCACCCAATGCATGGAGGCTGAACAAATAAGATCAGGGAAGAACTGTCATGCAATAGCATGACAACAAAATTTTCAATTCCTTTTCAGATTTCAAAAGGCCCGGAATAAAGGTTAGCATTCGGAAAAGAGCACTACACGATTAAAATCTGTGAGCAAAATGGGGCGCGCCGTCCTCTCGCCCCTTTCTCTTTTAAGATGGTGTGATTCTTGGAATGACGGTGGCCACATTTCCTCGTCCAGCACAGGCATATGTGCTTCCTGTCAATCATGCCTGGCTCTTTTCTTTTCTTCCTCCTTCGGCTGCACTTTAGTCAGACTTCATGCCATGCTAAGTCACCGCCACGCCATCAGATGCCCCGCTCTGGTCCAAGCCGTTCCTGTTTTGCCTTCTACGGGAACTGATACTCACATACTCCCTGTCCCCCGCGTCCCTCTCTGAGGCGACTCGGGGGAACCCTAGCTCCCTCCGTCGCCGGCCCTCAAACACCCTCCCTCCCGCCTCACCGTCGTCGTGGGACGCAGCCGGGCAAAGCCCAGGCAGTGCCGGCGGCGGCGGGGCCTCTCTCTGGCGTGTCTCTCTCTCTGCCCTGACGACGGGGCGAGTTCTTCTGGCTGCGGCTTGGCGGCGTGGCGCGGCAGAGCTCCAGCGATGACTCGGTCCTACAGCGGGGTGGAGGGCAGGGCACCGTCCAGTGGTGCTGCCTCCGCGGCGGCTTGACCCTGATCCGATCTGAATCTGGTGGTGCTTGGGTCTGGGCCATGGCGGCTGGCGAGGCGTGGTGTTCGTTGGGGCTTGTCGGCCTCTAGGCACCATGGGGGTGCCGGCGGCGATGCGTGCCCGGCGTGGTGACGCTGGTGGACATGGTGGTCATCTTCTTCTAGAGATGGCCGGCGAGAGGCTTGGTGATCGGATCTCGAGATCCATCATCTTGTCCCGGCTGCGAGTAGGGGAGACATGGTTGCCGGTGAAAACCGAGCCGGCGGCAGGCGATGGCGGCGTTCTCGCCGTTACCTTGATGAAGGCATCGTCATGTAACTATTGTTAACCCACTCGTGCTGCTCCGTGGGAAACCCTAGATCTGGTGTTCCAGACCGGACGATGGCGGCACTGCGGTGTCGTTTTTCTCCTGGGAGCATCGTTTGCGGAGCAGCGCTGAAAATCACAGGCAGGAGGTGGAGCGTCTTCGTCTTGCACGGAGCTTCGATGGATATGTCAAGTCATGGCTGACCGACAGGTGCTACGCTTTGTCATGCCTGGTCGACAGGTACTATGCATGACAAATCTTCCAAGGACTTCAAGCTGTGTCGGCTGGTGGTACTTGACAGCATGGCGCTGAGATGTATCAGTGACGACCGCGACGTGCTCAGCTGTTTGCACGCAGGGGGGAGGTGCCGTTGGGCGCCGTGATGGCGTCGACGATAGCTAGACCGAGCAAGGTTGATGCATCACTACAGTTCTGAAGATGGAGCGGTGGCAGTTGGCGGTGGCGGCCTCTGAGAGCACGACGGACTAGTGTGTGCCCCAGACCCGGCAAGTGGCTAGGTTGGGGTCTCAGGTCTTAGATGTTAGGCTTGGTTGCGATGTTTGTTTGGTATTAGGCCCAGACTATCTGCACCCCTTCTTCAACTGGATAGGTGTAGCGACAGTTTGTTGCTTAGACGGCGATTTTAGTCTTACTGTTGTATGACTTTGTAAGGTCTATTGAGAATAATTAGTAAAGTGACCGTATGCATCGCCCAGATGTAAAGACCAAGGGTCATCTTTTTTTTCAAAAAAACATACTCCCTGAGAGTCAGGATTCCTTGCAGTTATTGTAACAATTATGTGCAGCGTTTTTTGGCGCACATGCTAAGAAATTTCATGCATATATATACTCTGGATGTGTTGCCCGGACCTTGATTACACCGCCATCCAAAACCGCTACCGGCTTTTGGTTGAATCTGGCTGGAATCCGAAACCGTGTAATCCAATTATTACAGTGCTATGCAAAATCGATCAGAGCCGCCCTGGCCGTTAAGGCATGTACGGTGGTTGATTAGAGAGTCGTATAAGTTTGCCACAATAATTTAATAAAATATGGTGTATAATTAATATGTTATCTCTTACTCATTATCTAGAGATACTGTTGCTAAGAGATCATTTCTTAGTCAAGAGAAGATAAAACTTTTTTTTAAGTTTCTCATTCCTTCATCTCGTCATTTTCTTTGAGGGTTACCTCATCATTTTTTCCATGTAGCACTTCTAAAATAACACAATTTTACATGCCCTTAAGCAGTTCCATCCCGGCCCACTTTTCTCTCACGTTTCTTTCCTCTTCTCACTCGACATCTTTGCCTTGGACGCCGCCACCACAGTGCCGCTATCATGCCAGCCACCACACTGGCGCTATCGTAACACCATAGCCGCCTCAGTGGCCGCCGCTCCCTACGCAACTAATCTATGCGCAAACCATGCGTGCAACCTCAGGTCTTGGTGTCCATGGTGATCTCTCTGAGCAACCCTACTTATAGTTTTTTTTCCTATCTCTTCGATCGTATGCCTTCTCCCTGTTCCGTTACCTGAGTCAACCAAACAAAACTAGCAAAAGTCCTGTTACATCCACAATGTGGTGTAACCTCATTACGTTACTATTTGCGTTAACGAAACCCTAACCAAACATGCCCATAGGAATCACACGGTCATGAATCAAATGAAGGATGATAAAGGCAAATTCGCTGAGGTTGGGAGGAGAAGGGGGGGGGGGAGGGGGTTATGACTGGTGCGCAGATGTCCTGACGGCTGAAGCTTCGGCCCTTGGATTTGGTCTATCACTTGAGCAAAGGGCGGGTTGCAATCACCTTGTTATTAACTCGACAATCTGAAGATGATTGATATAATGAAGGATGAAGGACGATTGACAAGTGTGGCGGCGGTAATTTTTTCATGAATGTTTCCATTTTGCTTGTGATTTTCTTATTTCTAGATTCGAGCATTGTAATAGAGAAGCAAATAAAGTTGCTCATGAGCTTGCTAGGTTGGCTAGGTTCTCTTTAACTTTTATTTGGTTTGAGAGCCTTTAAATGAAATCGTACCAATCCTCGTAAATGATGTAATGGTTATTTCAAATGAATAAAACTTGCGTTTGAAAAAATAACAATTCATGACCCTCTGCATCAATCAATGGGGAATTTTATACTATTGTATAATAGCAATGGGGAATTTTACATCCCCGAAATGGGAGCACAACATATTCAGCAGCTAGTACAGAGACTGAGTCACAGTAAAGAGAAGGAAGTGTCGTGCCACAGCGTGAGAAGACAGTGCTAAAATAGGCCGTCACTCCGAGTACAAGACACACACACACTGACACACAGTACTACGTACGCTTACACATACGGTATACGACCCGTACACTGGCTAAAAATATACCGCCGTTGCCGAGAGCAATTAGGTTTCTGGAATTATTTCCTCTGTTGCCGAAATTACTACCACGATCTTGGTTGTGAAATCTGAGCTTCAGTAGACCACCATGTTGTTTTCGTCCAAGGACGAGAAAAACGCCGCCAGGTCGTCGCTCGCCTCCCTGCACAGCATCGGGGCGGCGGCGTTCGGTGCCGCCGGGTTCCAAAGCTCCGCCGCGCCTGCAGAAGGACATGCATATGCATTGAGAACTCGCGCGAATGGCGACGGAGGATTCAAGAATTGATCGAGCTCGTGAAGCAGAGCAGTGCACGTACCGGCGGTGGAGGAGAAGGTGTTGTTAGTGCAGAGCGGCAAGGTGTCCCATCTGAGCTCGTGGTCCGAGACCACGCCCATGTCGTCGAAGAAAGGCATGTGCGCCTGCGTCGTCTCGCCTGCGCCGGCGAGGTCGCCGTCGATGAAGAATGTGCCGGCGGCGTCCTGCTGCGGGAACCCCAGGGGCGCACCCATGCCGGACATCACCTCCCCTCCGTACAGGGGAGAGGGGGAGCTGTGAAGCTGGAAGGCGTTGCCGACGATGTCGAGGCGCGGAGGGCTGGGCGTGAGGGAGCTCAGCTGCTGGTCCGTGGTGACCAGGGAGGAGCTGCTCCCAACCTTGGTCATCTGCTGGTGGCCCGGCTTGGCCTTGGCAACCGCGTCGCCGTGCAGGAGGCCGGCCTCGGTGCGCTTGATGACGCGGCAGAGCGCGTAGGCGCCGATGAAGTTGGAGGCGCCGTGGAGGAGGTCCTGGCAGAGGCGGTACTCGTGCATGACCCAGTCGGTGCGCTCGCCGCCGGGGGCCCGGCCCTTGTAGAACACCAGCGTCTTCCTGACGCCGCAGACGGCGCCGCCGTCGCACGACACCTTGCGGTCCTTGCCGGTGGCCTTCCAGTACCCCGTGGTGGTGGCCCGGTTGGTCCGCGACCCGTTGGGGTACTTGCGGTCCCGCGGCACGAAGAAGAACCACTCCAGGTCCCTCTTGGGCAGGAACGACTTCTCTGAAGAATGATCAAACGCACACAGCTCTGAATCTTAGCATTCTCATTCACATTGGTCACTGTACAAACTAGCTATGTTTTTTTTAGAAGTAGTAGCTATGTACAGTTGAGTGCACAGAAGGTTATGCCAGAATTAACTGTGTACTGATTACTGTAATTGGCCGTTGAGAATATTCCAAAATTGAGAGGGGTGACTGTGGTGATTTGGCGAACAAGTTTCTTTGGGAAAAGGCGGGAAAATGACTCATCTGCAACCGGCCTAAGTTATGGAGAATATATGAGGCGAGATGCCTCTTTCACAAAGTCCCTTTTCATGTATGCTGGCTAGCTAGCAAGCAATTTGGAGGGCAGATTCTTTTTCTAAAAGAATTATGCTATTCGAGGGTGACAAATTATTACTTATCAAATAAATTGTCTATTCAGGGGGGAAAGAAAGGTAAACACCATGCGGTTTGACATAGCTAAAAGGGAATTCAACTCGCTCGCACACACTTTTTTTGTCAGTCGAAGCATGAATGAATGTGTGGCATGTTGGTTGAAATACAGAATGAATCGCATAGAAGATGCATGTGTATGTACCTGGCAACTCCCATGGCTCGCACTTGTATAGGTCGATGACGGGGATGACCTCGAGCTCGATCTTGAGGTTGTCGACCCTCCGCTTGAGGTAGTAGCCGACGAGCTCGTCGTCTGTGGGGTGGAACCTGAAGCCGGGCGGCAGAGTCATGGTGCCCATGCTCGTTGCTTGCTTGTGTGAAACTTGCAGCCAATTCAAATATCTTGGACAGTTCGATCCAACAGTAACCCAGCCCAACCCAGGAGGAGCAGATGATGCTTAAGCTTGCGCTGTGACTAGCTAATAAGTGTATGTATGTATATATATAGCGTCAACTGCCGTCACAAATACTTGAGGCAGGACTAGAAATCTAGAATCCAGGTGAAGGAATGGAGTCAGGTGGAGAGGAGGCCGTATCGGTTGAAGATTTGGAAGATCCAGAAGTAGAAGCTCTTGTTGGCGATGAATACGGTGTAGCAGCCTCCAGGATTCACGCTCATTATCCTCCGGTCACGAGCTCCAGAGCAGAGACGTTGGCGGCGGGAGGAAGGCGAAGACGGCTGGAGAGGAGTGAGGAGGAGGGAGAGGAGGTTGGGGAGGGATGAAGTGACGGGCATGGTGCCGTTTATATAGAGGAGGAGGAGGAGCCAACGGGAAAAGGGTCGAGAGGCGGTGAGAAGGTGGTCCGACGCACGCCATTCCAAAACCCCCGCCGGCGCTTGTCGCGCCCGCAAGCAGCCGCCAAACCGTCTCGCAATCCGCACTTCTTTTCCCGTTTCGTTTTCTTTCGCGGCTCGGGCAATTAACCACTAACCAAACGTGTGTGTTCATTCCGTGTACAAAGCGTATCGTGGTGATGATCATGATGCGTTATTCATTTCTTCCTCTTCCGTGTTTTTTTTTTCTGAACCCTGGGACGCAGCAGCAGCGGCGGCGGAGGTTCGAAAGTGCAGTTTTGTTTTCATATGGGCTTTCGTTTTGAATATGGGTTCATTCCGCTGTCACCAAGATCCGTGCTTAGCCCCCTACGGTTCAGTTGATTAATTAAGTTTATCATCCTCGGCCGCGTACCGGTTTTCAGAATTCAGGTAGGCTCCCAGAACTTACCGCCACTCAGTTTTCCACCTCATGTGTTCATACTCGTGTCGTCGTGAGCGTGTCGGTTTTACACGAATCACATCTCAGCACCAGCGTGTTATACTTCCGGTCCCAGAGTTAATTAGTGGTGGGATGCAGGATTCTCTTGCCCAGTGACATGCAACATATACTAGAGTTAATTAGTGACCTCGATTGACCTTCACACACATGAGTGGATTCTGAATTGACGTGCATTATGCACAACCGATTCTCTTGTTTTAGTAGTTGGCTCTTCTCTGCCCCCAAACGTGCGAGGCTGCAGGGGCGAGGCGTTGTGTTGACGCATCAATGCAGGTCGCCGCCTGCAAAATACGGTTTTTTGTTTGTTTGTTTGTTTGTTGTACCGCACTGGATCATCGGAAAGTTCACGGAAGTAACAGACTGAGTTTTGGGCGCAAATCGCATCAGAACAACGCAAGGGGCATAATCATCGAGAACTGATTCACCGTCTAAACTAAAAAGTGACAACACGTCACGGTCTCTCTCTCTCTCTCGCGGAGCTGCTCTTGGTCTGCAGCGAACTGTAAAGCGCCATACATGACATGACTAGCAGCTGCTCCTATCAGAATGAATGAAAGTGAATGTGAATCCTAGTCAGAATGATTCTGAAACCAGTAGCCAGCTAAACATACAGTGTGCTTTAAGTGTGTCGAATTGTCGATTATTCGAATGTAGTAGTAGTATGTACGTGTAAAATTAGCACACATGTTGCAGTTGGAGCCAGATATCGCCTTTTCAGACAGCTTTTGGGGGCGTAGATAGCTACCCCAGTACTAAATTTTTACCGGATGACCTGAATGCTGAGACTTAACTTAGTTCTACCGACAGACCTACTACCTGCGCACTGAATATGTTCAAAATCAATAACGCGGGAACGGGCCTACGGAGCATTTTGGCATCTTGACTAGCTGCATATACATACACACGTACATATCTCCACGTGCATCGACCGATCGACACGTTCCTCGACATGTTTTTTTGCGGGAAATTATGAGCTTTATTTAACAACAATGGCACCAACACGATCAGCCATCACGCTGGTCATGAGGAAGCCGGGCGGGAAGTCCATCCAACAGTCGGTTACCCCAAGTGTGTTTGCATGTTAAGCACACAAGTGAGCCGGCAAGTTGGCATTTCTTATTACATGTTGAATATCAAAGGAAAGAAAGGATAAGGCTAGCTCATCAATTTCTAAAAGTAGCGGCGCTACAATAGAGCGCGAAAAGCGTCGCGAGTGCCATAGCTGTACCATCTCCAAACAATCTGTTTCCATAGCCACTCGCGAGAACCCCCGGAGCTTTGCAAATATTACCCCATCTCGCAACGCCAACGCTTCTGCAATAAGAGGATCTGTAACATCGGGGTAAGGCTTACTCCAGGCAGCAACAAATGAAGAAAGAGATCTAGTTAAACCTCCTATTCCACTCTTGTGCTCAATCACTGAAACACTAGCATCCGTATTGATTTTTACCCAGTCAACTTCAGGCGGTCTCTATCCATACCCAGGCAGCGTCTTAGTCTGCTCCAATGGGAGTTCCAATAGAGCCAGTGTTTCTCTTATACGCTTCATGGATTGGACCGGGTCCATACTCACTCTATCATGTGTTATGCTGTTACGTGATGTCCAGATCGCCCACATGACAGTAACTATTTTAGCTCTGTCCACCTCAATAAAACGTGGATCACAGAGGATATCCTTGCACCACGTACAAGGGTGTAGCTCCGGCAACTTGAGGTGCAGCCAGCTTCTCGCTTCTGCCCAAAAGCTTTGCGCATGAGAGCACTTAATCAATGCATGAAGCATATCTTCATCCATACCTTTGCAAACCTTGCATCGCGCTAAGGTTGCTATATGCCTGTGTTGTAGTGTTGTCTCCACCGGTAGTATGCCCCGAAGGACTCTCCACCAGAACACACGGACCTTGGGCAGCACTTTTAGTTTCCATAGTCGCGTCCACAACTGCTTATTGTTCTTTGAAGATTCTGTAATCGTCCCTTCCTCTAGAGCTAATTGCTCGTTACGAGTCATTAGAGCACGATACACGGATTTTACAGTGTAGGAACCCGACCTCTCATGAGCCCAAGCCCAAAAATCATCACCACCACCTTGTCTGAGCGGAATATTAAGAATTGCATCAGCGTCTGGGGTATGAAGTTATTCCTGACTAGATCAGCTTTCCAGGACCAGCTGTCATTGTCAATCAAATCTGCCACTGTGAAGAGTGTAGCAGAACCAATCTGCTCCGTTGGTCGAAGTGATAATCTCCCTCGCAGCCATCTATCTTCCCAGATTCTTACAGAGGAACCGTCCCCGATCCTCCTCAACAGCCCAGTCTCCAATGCTCCTCTCCCAGCAACTATCGCCCGCCAGGTAGCCGTTGAACACATAGGTTTTCAATGTATGTAGCAGCGTCACTGCGAGCTCACTAGCATCAAGGTCGGATCCGGTCCAGATTAAGCGAGGCTCTAAACATGGACTTGCAAACAATTTAATTGATAAAGCGACTGTCCTTATAGCTTAATAAGGGCATGTACAATGGAGGCATCAGTTTGGTGATGCTTCAGCCTTTCCACATAGATAAATGTGTTAGAGCATCAATATATGGCCTTAACCACCCAACGCATGGCTGCCTCATTAGCCCGCACTTTAACCTTTCGTCATCCAGCTTTACTCAGTTCCCAAACGATGGCTGAAGGTCACATGCCATACAGAGCTGGTGCATGCCTATACGTTTCCTCCTTTCTCCCTCCCTTTTCCTCTTTTGTCAGGGAGGAGCCCGACTCCTCTGCAGGAAGCGACTTTGCTTTGCAAGCAGCACCATACTTCATTTTGGACCATCCGAGCCGACGTGGACGGCTGGAGCACCTATCCACGGTGTAGCGTTGGCCATGCCCTAAGAGCATCTACAACCGGACTTCTCAAATTGACCGGATGGGCGCGGGGACCACTGACCGGACAGGAGAGAGAAACAAAAAATGGCAAAAAGTTAACCCAACCGGACCCCTCGTATCATCTCTATACGTCCGGGCTGTCCGCAAACCCTCATATCCATCTCAAATATGGGGAGGATATGAGGGCTCGTGGACGCGCCCAGGCACGCCCGGGCAGTCCGTCACATAGGACGCGTCCCCACCCCGGACCGCTTTTTTTTCTTTATTCATTCTTTTCTTTCTCTCTCTTCATCTCCACCAATCACATGTACGTGATCAGACATATGAGAAAGAAAATGTGGAGTGTGGCTGCGCGGACTGATAAATAGGCGTTTAAAATGGACACGTCCAGTCACTGAAGATCCTCTAAGAGAGAGAAAAAAAGAAAGCGTTTGAGGGCTCGAATTAGAGGTACGTGGCTGGAGATGCTTTGAGAGAAAAAAAAAGAAGGATCATGATGTTGCTATATAGGGAAGAGGCCTGGTCCTGTAGTGACATCAAGCCAAGTTTTTTTGAACTGTGACATCAAGCTAAGTGAAGTGCCGCACCTGCTTTGGCTTTGCAACCTTTTTTTCGTAGCTGAGCTGCACTTTTTTCATTCTTGTCTCTCTCTGAAAACCACTGGCCACTGGGAGACAAATGTACTTCTCATCAGCAACCAAAGAAGGGAACTCAGTGCTTCAGTCAATATAGCTAGCCAAGCGGTCACCATCTTATCACTACTTTCAGCTAGGCAGGGGTTGGTGCCCAACTACTTGCTTACCACCAGTCCCTTGACCAAATTGCCAGTGCTTAACTTCACTTGGAGGTTCAAAGATTATGAAGGTAGTAAAAAATTGCTTCATGGTGAGTACTGACTACTCCATGACGGCAACAGGTTTAAGCACACTAAACGACACGAGGGAGAAACCCTCGGAACTCCAAGCAACAATTTTT
Organism: Triticum dicoccoides; assembly: GCF_002162155.2. Lineage (NCBI taxonomy): Eukaryota > Viridiplantae > Streptophyta > Magnoliopsida > Poales > Poaceae > Triticum > Triticum dicoccoides. Next base: position 363,658,745 of record NC_041381.1, on the reverse strand, counting down.
TTTCTCAGTAGGGATCCAAGTACCGTCGCCACTTTCGAACCGTGCTGGAGAGCTGCATGTTTTTCATTAGATAGAGAGAAGGGTTCGACTGACAAGACCAAAAGCAAAGAGTAAACCATCTTTGGCGTGTTTCTGTGTATGTGTCGCTCGTATTAATGTGCAAGCAAAAGTACTAAGACGGGTCGGTGCGGCTCGGCCCGCTTGGATCCCTGATTCCCATTCGACATTTTGTACATGGTGTAGCCAGCAGAGGAAACTTGACTAAGAACCAGTGGTTAAGTCCAGCTAACTACAATGTCTCCACAAACCAAAGACACAACAACCCCCATAACGAAACAAATACTACCTTTCTAGCACTTTGCACTGCACGCACGCATGATTAGCTTGGGATCATTAACGACCGGAGCACTGTCAAGACCGGATGGGATGACGGCAGCGAAAGCCACCTGCAGGTATGAACGCCCTTAGGGGCCCATCCGAAGACCAGAGTTGCTTTAGTACTTAGTACGTAACCGTAGGGCCTGCCAAGTTCTGAACTGCTTGACTTGGGGAGGCGAATGTTGCATGACCAACATCACTCTGGCATCCTCTGCCTCATCACAGCCTCATCAGATTGCCACTAACATTGGCTCCTTTTGATCTGATAATCCTCAGGAAACCGTCCACTTATTTTCCTGCCCATCTCCTCGTAATCTAATATAATTATCGAGGAAGTGTTGATTGTTCCTGTTGGCCCTGATCTGACAGGGCATCGGCACCGGAATTCCAAGTTGGTATGAACACGGCTTTTCCTCTCTCATCATGAATCGCCCAATAATATTATGTGTTGCCAGTCCAGGTTCAAGCAGATGGTATAGGGTCAGGCATATCATCAGCTCTGGGAAACGGGCATGCAAGTACATACAGCTGAGGTGGACTCACGCGTGTGATTGGATGTCAAAGTGATCAGATGACGCATGGATCATCTTATCTTGACCGGCGATGCCTTTACTGCTGCACCCGAAGAATGAAGAACCTCTCCCTCCCTGTGTTGGCCTCTGCATGCAATGGTGGCCTAAGTACGGCAGGGTCAGTAGCTTAGCTTCACATGCATATGTGTAGGATATAAATAGTACCCTTAGTTAATGTGAGAATATTTTGATTCTGTTGCTAATTGTTTATGCAGAGAAGCGCTTTAGGTGTCTAGCTTCAGCTTCAAGTGTTTACTTGGATAATGCATGTTGTGTCCAAGGTGGCTTCCTTCATGCATCCGGGGTCCATCTGAGTGAGTGGCATATAGTGCTTAAAAAACTGAGGAAAGGCCACTAAAATCAACTAATGTAATTAATAGAAAATTTTCATAGCTAGGGCCGGAACAGTTAGAGGTCTGGCCGGCTGTATATGTGGTGTTAATTATTCAGCAAAGCAAACAGAGGCTCCTATGTGCCTCACATATACCAAGGATCAATCAGCACTAACAGAATTGTTAATTACACGAAAGAGAATCTTCATAATGGAATGGGACACAAACCATCCATGTACAAGATATACCTTTCTTCCGTTTCGAAAAAAAAAGAAAAAAGATATACCTTTCCTGGCCCCTACTGGCCGGAATCCTCCTGGCAGTATTAAGAAACTAGCAAAGAAATGCGCGTGACCATAGTATATAACTAGCTGTGCACTGTAGTTAGCTTATTTGCTTCTCCCTCAAGATACCAAATGAAAGAGATTCAAAGCTTCATGAGGGCCACCTAGGGAAGGAATCGCTAGGAAGACGGTTTTCGGCGTAAGCTTTCCCTTGGTGCTAGTTATTTTAATCTAATTTAATAGGCGAACAAAAATTCGCAACTTGTCTTCCATTCGTTACCGCCAACTAGTCTCACAAGTATATGTTTATCGTATTTCTTCAACAGCTTGAGCTTTTGAGTTAACTCCCTAGTGTTGATGTTACATTTTTTTTTTAAACGGAGGCAGAAGCTTTGCCTCATCCATTAATTAAGCAGAAAAGAGTTGTCCGGTTAATAAACGGAAAACCGGGTGAAAACCGTCACAAACCGCTGAGCGGCACTAGCATAAACCCCCACACACACCTCATATAGAGGGTCTCGTCAACATCACACACCGGTGTCATCGTCATCACTTCTCCCCAACAGGCGTTCTCGTCCTCCCTAAACTCCGAGCAAGCGACTCCGACTTCTCCGAAGACAAACGTCGACCCAACCCACACCATAGAGGTTGTGTGGATACACAAGAAGGCCCGCGCCAGACTCAGCCACCCGCGCCAAGGACAGCGCAGCTTTGACTCTGAAAGATAGCTCCGAAGGAGAACTATGCAAGGCTGACGCCGCGAAAGACCACCGAACAGACCACCTGCTGCCTGTCATCGTCGCCACAGGGGCCCCGCCGCCGCAGCTCCGACTTCACCGCAACAAAACAACCCAAGGTAATCCACGAACACGCCGGAGAAGAGCCGACTACCACAACCATTGCCGCGTCTCCGACATCACACACACACCCATCATCGTTGCCACAGAAGCCTCGACGCCAACACCACCATCTTCCATCTGTCTCGCTTGTTGATGCTTAGCTCCAAACACGAAGCCCCCGAGAGGGGATACGATGCCAAAGCACCATCATCGTCCGATTCCATGTTACACTTTATGGTTACGACGCAAGTAGTAGATACTGCAAATTCGCACGTACGCGTTCAAGTACAAATTTTTGTTTGATGGGAACTAGACGCAAATATTACATGATTTGTTTTTCACCGAGGAGAATGTTGTTGTTTTGTAACTACAACTGATTCCAACACGGTCAGCAGTCGTCGTACGTAAAACAATCCGAATTACAGTGAGAACTTTGCTCTCCTGCTTGTCGGATGTGCATATGAACAAGTGGAGCGCATGCATGCAAATGTGATATGTGTGCTGTGTGTGCCCATGTTGGTTGAAGACGACAAGCAAGTTTTGCTGGAGTGCTGGACATGGGTCGGCAAGAGATAGAGTGGCCAAGTCGTGATCGATGGCGATCCCTTGAGGTGAATGTGATACCTTAATTGGCATCGTTCGCTCCTGCACCGTCTTCTCTTTTGTTTCTTGCACTGGCCGGTGGCAGGTCATCCTCAACACACATTGTACTTCCGGAGTAAGACTCCGTTTGGTGTTTCACCGATCAGTTCTTGCAAACCAAAGGTTACTCTTACAGTGGCTTTCTAGAGTCACTTATTTTTGTTTTCGTGGTAGCCACATATCGAGGCATGGCCACATAAATATCTTAAAATTGTTGACAATTCATTTACTCCCTCTACGTTGAAATACAGTGCATATTAGTATTATGCTAGGCTACTTTATAAATTTTGACTAACTATACAGAAAAGTTATCAACACGCAGTTAGTTAAAATACAAAATCAATAGGACTGGCCATAGAATATAAAATTTATATTGTATTTATTTGGTTTTGTAAACATCGATATATTTTTCATGTAAATTTAGTCAAGCTTCGCAAAGTATGGCTTAGATTAGAACATAACTAAAAGCAATGGACTCGCGGATCTTGTCAGACCAAGAGAGGGGCCTACGCAAGGCCCTCAAGAAAAAACTTCTTGGCTTATGCTCCTTACAGCGCACAATTGCGAGGCAAAGATCGAGGTTGCTCCAGTTAAAGGAGGGGGAAGCGAACACAGCCTTCTTTCATCGCCAGGCCAGTCACAGACAGAGGAAAAACGCGATCGTTTCAGAGGACCAGGTGTACACGGGGCAGGAGAACATTGCACGAGCGGTGGATGCGTACTATGCGAGACTCCTCGGATCAACCATCGAGCGAGCGCAAGGCCTTAACATGGGGACGCTACAGATGCCTGCTCGCGACTAGGCACACCTAGAAGAACCATTCTCAGAACAGGAAGCGGAGCGGGTAATCAAAAGCATGCCGCTGGACAAGGCACCGGGGCCTGATGGGTTCACGGGGCGAATCTACGCGACCTGGTGGACTATCATCAGAGGCGATTTCATGAGAGCCCTACAGGAGTTCCATGGTGGAGATATGCGTGGACTGCATGCGATCAACAGAGCTATGGTCACATTACTACCAAAGAAGGAAGGGGCAGTGGACATTCGCGATTTCAGACCGGTGAGCCTGAACCATGGAGCAATCAAATTTTTAGACAAGATCCTCGCCACCAGGCTTGCAGAGGATCTCCCCCACCTGACCGGGAACCACCAGAGCGCCTTTGTACGAGGACGAACACTCCATGACAACTTCATGCTTGTGCAAGGCACGGTCCGCAGATTGCATGCTCTGAAGGATCCAACGGTGTTCCTCAAACTCGACATATCCAAAACTTTTGACACCGTGCAGTGGCCGTTTTTGGTGGAGGTTCTGTCTTCGCTGGGTTTTGGGCCAAAGTGGCTCGCCTGGATATGTGGTCTGTTGGCGACGTCCACCACCAAGATCGCTGTCAATGGAATAGCAGGAGAGATCATCTACAACTGTCAGGGCCTGAGACAAGGCAGCCCCCTCTCTCCCATGTTATTCATCCTCTGCATGGAGCCTTTGTACCGATTGTTCGAGTGCGCGTCCACAGCCGGACTTCTCACCCCTCTTGCCAGGACAGGGCTCCAGCAGCGTGTGTCCATGTACGCTGACGACGTCATGGTGTTCCTGAAGCCAACTGCGGGAGATCTGCGGGCCTGCGCTGCTGTGCTGGACCTCTTGGCCATGCGTCTGGACTACGGATAAACCTACAGAAGAGTGCAACACTACCAATTCGATGCACGCGGGAACATATGCAGACGGTCACAGGGATCCTGGGCTGCACGGATGGCACCTTCCCCTGCCGGTACCTTGGCCTCCCGCTTTCAATAAGGAAGCAGACGCCTGCGCAGCTCCAGGGCATGGTCGACCAGATGGCGGCACGCCTGCCTACCTGGAAGGCCGCGACGCTACCCAAGAGCAGCCGCCTTCTGCTAGTCCAGTCCGTGCTGTGTGCTATCCCAGTACACTCCATGCTAGCGATGGGCCTGCCGCCGAAGACCATCAAGGCGATGGTCAAAATCTGTAGGGGTTTTCTATGGTGTGGAAAGAAAGAAGCAGGTAGTGGCAAATGTGCTGTCGCATGGGAAGTGCTGAGCCGACCGAGGTGGGCAGGAGGACTCGGAGTCCCAAACCTGCGATGGATGAACATTGCCTTGCAAACCAAGTGGCTCTGGCTACAACGCGTTGATCAATCTAGGCCATGGGTGGAATTCAAGTTGAACATGCCTGAGGAGGCTCGAGGGCTCTTTCAGGCAGCTGCAAGGATGACCATTGGAGATGGGCGCACGGCAATGTTCTGGGAGGACCGTTGGCTGGCAGGATACCGCATTCAGGAGCTCGCGCCAGCCATATATGGCAGAATATCTAAGAGGACGAGGCAATCCCGGACTGTCGCTGATGCCCTAACTGATGCCACCTGGGCCCGAGACATCGGCCCGGACATGGACGAGCACGCGTTAGCCCAGTTCCTTGAGCTTTGGCCCCGGGTGGAGAGCGTGACACTTTATGATCACATACCAGACAAGTTGACATGGTCGTGGGAGAAGGACGGAGATTTCTCGGCGCGATCGGCCTATGCGGCAGGTTTTGCGACCCTTCAGGCCTCCCCCACAGCAGCTTTCACATGGTCATCGCATGCACCTCTACGCTGCAGATTTTTCGCATGGCTTGCCCTTCAAAATCGGGTGTGCACCTCAGATAGACTTGCGAGAAGAGGTCTACCACATCAGGAGCGCTGCCCGTTTTGCGACCAGGACACCGAAACAATTAACCATCTCCTCATCCGGTGTGTGTTTGCCAGAGAGATCTGGGACACGGTTTGCCAGGCGATTGGCACAATTGGAGAGGCCCCAACAGCAACAGATGACTTGATGACATGGACTACCAGACCTGCGCTGACCGGGAGGCATGCCAAATCTCTACGCGCACTCCACTTACTGATCATGTGGGAATTGTGGAAGCACAGGAACTCTATTGTCTTTGAGGGGAAGGCACCGGACGCGCGAGCGCTCCTGCGGAAGACTGTCGCTGAGTGCGCGGTGTGGATGAGGGCAGGGATCATTCATAGCGACCTCGAGCCCTGGGTGGTAGCGATACGTGCGTGGGCAGATAGGGAGTAATCATTATATTTTCATTCCTTGTCGGGTGGAATGCGCTTGTGTGTGCAACGAGAGCTTTGTAAACTGTGGATGGGGCTTCTTTTACCCCTTTTCTCTCTTCAATATATGATACGCACACTCGTGTGTATTTGAGAAAAAAAACTAAAAGCATCTCTAGCCCTTCCGCCAAATTTAACTCCTAAAACAACACCATGGAACAGAACTCCTCAAAACAGAAAGTTTGCACATATAATCATTTAAAAGTAGATTTAGATAACCAGTTAATTGTACATAACACTGCCTTATTAAACATGAAACACTAAATTAAACTAGCTACCACTTCATTAACACTTAAGAGCTAAACCGGGCTAATAGACATCTACTCTTCGCGGGAGGAGATATCGGCAGCCTGCGCATTGCCGGAGGCTGACACCTCGGCATCGTGGGTACCCCTCCTAACCCATGGCATCGACTTGTCATCGGAGTCGTCAGGGCATGTGCTCAGCGAACGTCGCCCCTTGGTCCCTCTTTATTGTCGCTAAAGCCGCGCGGTTGTGGTGATCTCACAATTGAACTCGACTGACGCCTCGAACATGTGGGGATTGGTGCAACTGGTGGTGACGGCAGCGTGCTTCGCATCAAGCCGCACTTCCTCCCTGACTAGGAGCTCGAGTTGGACGGTGCACTGAGCAGAGACGGTGGGTATGGTTCAAATTGGGGGTGGGGGAGGGGACGCTGATGCATTTTTTATAGCCTAAGAAGTGTTGTCGTTGGGCGCACCGGCGGTTGCACCATGAATACCAATGAGATTCTAAAAAAATCAACAAAGGATGGACTTCATTGATTAGAAATGAAACATCAAGAGAAACACAATGAGTGCACACCTGTCCTCTACATAATTAGGATGCACACAATCAAGAGAACACGCGCGCGTGCTCTTTCTCTCTCTCACACACACACATACACACACACACAAAAATAAACATGCCGACAAAGAGCAAAAGTATCACATGGTGTATGTGGTAAGCAACCTATAAAAGAGAGCAAAAGTCATACAAGACCCAAGCTATGTCTAGTCGATGGAAAAGTAAAAAACAAAGCAATCAAAACAATGATCCATAAACAACAACGATCACCATATATGCACCAAATCATCTCTTGACATCGTAAGGACAACGAGAATTCCAACATCAACATCTTTACGATGGGAACAACGCTCAAGCGGCGCCATCGTTAGAGCCAACCATTGAATGCCAGATCCTAGATTTTCACCCTGAAGATCAAGTCCGATAAAGTCAGAGCAATGTGTTCAACAAGGTAACGATGCAAAAATATCATCATTGCTAGGTATAACCAATTCAGAAAGGTGTAACAGCTTCCGGATGCCTAGGCACCCTCTATGAACAGTAAATTCAAAAAAGAGAAAAAAAATCTGAAACTTTCTAGCATCAAAGATGGTCGAACTTTGTAGGTTCTTGCAATTTTCATGCCAAAATATCATGTAGAGAAAGGTGTACAAATGAGTTTTCAGATTTCAGTGCTAAAAATGTTCAAAAGTTGAAACACTGAAATCTTTTTCGTGTGTAGAGCTCCTCGAAAGGTTTTTTTGCGTGAAAACTTGCAAGCACTTACAAAATCTGATCAACTTTGATGTTGCAAAGTTCAGACTTATTTATTTATTTGTTTTACTATTCATAGAGGGTACCTAGGCACCCGGGAGCTGAAAACCACTCTCATAACCAATTAGGGTAAGATATGGGGTTCTCGCCCCAGAGCTCAAGGCCAGGTACTCGAGAAGCACCACTAAATCAAAGTCACTATGTGTTATCGCCACCATTTTCCATGATCCCATCATTTACATATGTGGCACGTTGACGTGGGATGTCACACAAGTGAACACGATGCATGCACAAGTAGGCAGTCGAATCACAACACAAGCTGCTCACCACCAAAGGCTCTAAACAACGAAGGTCGTCATCACAAGTGCGACGGAGATTGATGAGGGAGGAAGATCACTAGCACAACCAAAATCTCAATTCGGAATGCTCCGACAATCCCCCTCCATCCTCACGCTCCGTCGCCCTCTTCTGTGACTGCAGAATTAATCGACAAAACATACTCGTCATTGCCGCCGGCTGTGAAGATCCAAGACCCTCCAGCCCGTCGCAATAATTTCCTAGCAACGCAGGGCCACAACACCACCGGCCCGCCCAAGCTGAGGATCGCTGTGTTGGGACACAATAGGTCACCGATGTTGCCCGCATACCTTAAGACGGGATGACGACCAGCAACGTCACTCCACCAAAGACCACAGACTTGGCAGGATTTGTTATCGCCGCCTTTGCACAACTATACCCTTCGCCTCAAACCGCCGTCTATAGATTGCATCTCATCGTCGAAGGCTACTAGAGCGGAGACATCCTCGCCGCCACCTTCATCGACCAGTGCTAGGGCTTAACCCAACCACCAGCCTCTAGCAGCAGCGAGGGACAGGGAGGATGAAGAGGTGCATGGCGACGACGACTGGGAAGAGGGATCGGGGTTGGAGGCGGCATTTGTTATGTTTCCCGTCTGCGTGGTGCCCTCCTCGTTCTTCGTGGGTAACACTGGGTAGTCGATCTCGCAATGACAAGTACAATATCAAAAATACAAGAAAGTGTGAGCATCCATGTCAAATTTAAAACTCAAACCACACACAGACATATTTCACCACAAGTAATCAGATAAATCATATAGCTCTGACGTCATGTACACAACATGTGCGCGCAAATGTATTACTAGATCCGACGTCATATATAAAGGACCGAATTAGACAGTATGTACAGCGACCGCAGCTGCGCGTGCAAATGCCCACAACATGTAACCATGCATGTAGCTCAACAGGGACGCCGACGGCGGTGAGCGCGCCTCCCTTGGGAGCCGGAAAGGACGTGACGCGGAGATCGGACAAAAGTTGCATCTAGCAGCTACCGGCCATCCACATCGACATGGACGTGACCGATGCTCCAAGAAAAACATATCGGACATGGAGATGGGCATAAAGCTAGCCAGCCAAACCAAAGCCACGTTCTCACACTTAAAACATAGAGCGTCAGACGAAGACGACGACTAGGACTAGGACTACGACGGCGACGGCGACGGCGAGCGACCGGGCTGGCGCCAGCTGCTACGCCTCAACGTCCGGGTTAGCTGTGTACTTGTGTTTCATGCCTTGCCCGGCCATGCGTGCCGAATAACACGAGCATACATGCAAAGGTTCTGTGGAACTGGCCGCCAGCTCCTTGTGCAAACTCGGTAGTACGTACGCACTGCGTGAGTGCGTGTCATTCCAAGTCTACGCGTCTGGCTGTAAATACAAAAGCTTGCTAAACACTTGCAGTTGTTGAAGTATGAAAGTGAAACATGAACACATGCTTTCATTTGAACTTCACATGAACACATGCTTTCATTTGAACTTCCACACATGCCCTAGCAAGGTTTAACATTTCGGTAACGGAAAAAAAATTGGAACTCACCAAAGTGCTTTAAAATTTTGGAATGCAATCTACCCAAACTTAATTCTAATGAATATTGAAAGAGTTTGAACTTGTGTCAAAATTTGTTTGAATCTAATTGAAAACTTTGTCAAATTTGTTTGTTTTTTTAACCCAAGACCCTAGCATAAATTTAAGCTCAGTATGCAGTTGTTGAACCCTGATGTGTGTTTTATCGCGCTTGTTTTATTGGTTCGTGTCAAAATTAGGATAAAAGTAGGAAACAATCAGTCAAATAAACACTACAACTCGGGAACGACAAATATGATTATGAGAATCGATCGAAATGAGATGGCGTGACCAGCGAGCAAGAGCTGAGCAACAATTGCAATGTCAAAACACTGACAACAGGCAAGCAAAACCCCCTATGATCACGTTGAATACCATTATTTTGAAACCTATAGTCGTGTCACACACTATAATTGCATTCGGTCAACTCTTACTTTATCAATAGATACTCCTTCCGTCCAAGAAAATTTGTCCCTCAAATGGATGTATCTAGCACCAAGTTAGTGTTATATACATCCATTTGAGAGACAAGCTTGGGACAAGCTTTTTCGGATAGAGGGAGTGGCAATTAAGCCTATTCTTTTAAATTACCTGATCATTGTAACCTTTTACCCTTGATACCTACATCCTAGCATGATTAGGACTTGCTTGATCATTAGCCACCTCTCAGCCTTACATATTGTGCTATGCTTAGTCATGCTTTTGTTGGAGGTCGTGTCATGGTCCATCGAATGGGGTTTGACGAACCACAGTTGACAGTGAACATGCATAGTGAGATGTGGTAAGGTTAGAGTAATCGGGATAAACATGCTTAAAGGCTATGTTAAAGAACATGATGGGTTGTCTCATTTACGCCGCTCTTTAGACCTGAGTTCTCGTATCTTTAATCCAAGATTGAGCATACATCCTGTTAGAATAAATCCGAGGCATATCATTGATCATCCGAGGACCAAGCAATCACACGAGGCACGACACCGACATTTGTTAACGAGGTTCACCGATATGGCTACATCCCCGGGGCCTAACTATGGGCGCTCCTCCCCATGACACCACTACAATACCGCATCCGGTCGCCCTGGACACCGGCACATGCCGCCGGCTTCCCCTGCGTTCCGGTGCTATTATGTTGGCATATGTTATATCGTGTGTCTACCCCCGTTATATATGAGAGGCCTAGGATACAAGTGTCCCACTAGTACACGACTCCATATCCTACCTAAACACAATACAACTATAAGTCCAACTGTAACCTACCTTATACACAATATTCGACACAACTCTAACAAACTTCACCTTGGCGAATATTCTCCATCACCTTGAATTCGTCCATGCGTCAAACTTCCATGTACATTGGACTTGAGTATATCCCATGAGTACCGCTGCTACTCCAAAGACTCCATATGACTCCACCTACAACTTGTAGTCCCTTCTTTTCTTGACCAGAGTCAACATTCGAGCAAAATCAAGTTTCTTGTTACTCTAGATTGTGCTCCCAACTTCCAGAGTATCCGTCCAACGCAATCACACACTGATCACTCACCTGCGTGAAAAATGAACAACTCACATATTGGGTGTCACATAAGAGTTATCTGAACTCAACATCACCGCTCCTTCTTGACCGCCTGTCTGAAACATGAAGAAATTTCACCGTTGCTTGTAGTCATTCCGAGTCAAATTCACGGTTGTCTCACCACATGTATGACCACCAGAGCCCTGGCCCGTCTCCATGTCCCCGTGCATACCGCACACCTCGCCGCTATTACCGCGTCGAGCCTCTGCTGTCCCGATTGAGTCTTAAGAGTCGCGAAACCACACCACTCAACCCCCGCTGCAGAGTACCACCGATCATCACCGACCGATGATGAGTTTCACGCTTCCATCAGACCACTGGGCTCCAGTCCAAATTACGTATCACTCGCTTTTCCTGCTGAATAGGCTTCGATTCTCCGACGTCTTACGCCGTAGCGCCTCAATCAGCACCGAGTGAAGTCTTCCGTCAGACTCCAGCTCCACCTTCAACATGACTTCATGGTAGATGATCAGTCCACCCCTGCGCCTCATCGACTTCAAGCTTCGTGTATACACCACCTTGAATCAATCATGCGCCATTGTTACGCCCGGATAATTAAGCTACAGTGAACCTCTGCTAATGATGCCATGTCACCTCAATTGTAGTTGCTAATCTCGAGTTAGTTCGAAACCGATTCAAATTCAAAATTTTAATTAAAGACAAACAACAAAAGTTTTCAAACATTAAAACTAAAATGTTCTAAATGTGACGAATAGTTCATGAGTAATAATGGTGGAGAAACCAACATTTCTTATAATATTTAATTTCACTAAAATAACCAAAGCTTAGGGCAAAACAATTAATTTAATGCCTTTTATAAAGTTATAGTAATATAACTAAATTAATAGTGTGCCAAAATAATTATGGCAGAGGCCTAATTAGTAATACTAATTTAGGTGCTAACTTGGTATTTTATAAAAAGAAAATAATAGAAACTTTAAATGAAAACAGTAAAGAAATAGAAGAGAAATAATAAAAGAAAACAAAAAACAAAAAAAAAGGAAAGAACTCCCCCCACTGGGCTACGGCCCCGCAAGCCACCGCGCCCCCTTTGGGGCCTCGACCCACTAGGCCGAGCCGGCCCACTTCCTCCCCTTATCCCCCACCCCGCAAACCCTAACCCACTCCACGATCCCCACTCGCCCCACCCCGTGCGCCCCCTCGCTCCCCCCCGATCTGGATCGGGGGAAACGGCGCCCCGACACCGCCGCCTCATCCCTACACCCGTCGCCGGCCGGCGCCGCCCGTCTCCGCCGGCGCCTCCTCGTCGCCTCCCCACACCGTCTCCTCAACCCTCCACCCCCGATCCAGATCGGATAGGGCTCGCACGCGCGTTGCCGCCTGGACCGCGCCGACGACTGGAGCTTCCTCGCCGGCCTGCTTCGCCCTCCCCCACCGGACTGCCTCCCGCTCCGCCGTGTCGTCCCCGTCGGCCTCCCCGAACCTCACCGCGCCCATTTTCCCAGACCCTACACTCCCGATGAGGCCCTCGGCCTCCTCTCTCTGCCCGTCCCGCTCCGACTCACGTTGTGCGCGCTCATCACGCTCGCTCGCGCCGACCCGGGCCCGAGTTCGCGCGCGCCTCACCCGCACTCTGCCATGCCCCGCACGCGCACACGCGCGTCGCGCTCCGGCCGTCCGCTGGCCACGCCGTAGCCGTCGTCTCCGCTTTTCCTGGGAGTGCTTGGCCCTGCCTCCTTGGCCGCACCCCGCGGGCGCTCGCGCCGCGCACCCTCCTTTCCCCGTACG
>NC_041381.1:363628778-363645253 GCF_002162155.2 Triticum dicoccoides | reverse complement strand
GGGGGGCACGCCCCCCAGAACGTTTGCAAAAAGAAAAACAAACAAAACAAACAAAATATAATAAAATAAATAAATAATAATTAAATTAATTAATTAATTAATGGATTCATTAAGTTAATTAAACCTGTGTAGTTAACTTGTTAATTTAATTAAACAGTAATTAGATTAGTTAAACACTATTTAGGCTAAACAGTAAATGACCAGTGGGACCCACACGTCAGCGACCCAGTCAACACCTTTGTTGACTGCTGATGTCATGCTGACGTCATGATGACGTCAGCAAACCCTGTTCTGGATAATGTTGGATTAAAATGTTTAAATTAATCCTAAAATGATTTAAATCTTTTAAAATTAATATAAAATAAACCGTAGCTCAGATGAAAATACTTTGTACATGAAAGTTGCTCAGAACGACGAGATGAATCAGGATACGCAGCCCGTTCGTCCGCCACGCACCCCTAACATATCAAACTCGCAACTTTCCCCCTCCGGCTCCTCTGCCCGAAAACGCAAAACACCGGGGATACTTTCCCGGATGTTTCCCTCTTTCGCCGGTATCACCTACTACGGCGTTAGGGCACACCGAACACTGCGTATTGTCTTGTTACGCTTTGTGATGCTTTGATTGCTTTGTTATTTATTGTGTTCCCTCTCCGTTACTTCTTTTCGATAGACCCCGAGACTATCGACGACCCCCAGTTCGACTACGGTGTTGGTGACTCGTCCTTCTTGCCAGAGCAACCAGGCAAGCCCCCCGTTGACCACCAGATATCACCTATTCTCCTCTATACTGCTTGCATTAGAGTAGTGTAGCATGTTACTGCTTTCCGTTAATCCTATTCTGATGCATAGCCTGACATTGTTGCTATATCTGTTGATACCTTACCTGCAATCCTAAATACTTAGTATAGGATGCTAGTTTATCATCATTGGCCCTACATTCTTGTCAGTCTGCCTTGCTATACTATTGGGCCGTGATCACTCGGGAGGTGATCACGGGTATATATTATACATACATACATACTATACAGATGGTGACTAAAGTCGGGTCAGCTCGAAGAGTACCCGCGAGTGATTCACGGATTGGGGGTTGAAAGGACCTTTGTCCGAACGGCCCTCTGTGTGGATCTTTGTGGCGGAGCGACAGGGCAGGTTGAGACCGCCTAGGAGAGAGGTGGGCCTGGCCCTGTTCGGCGTTCGCGGATACTTAACACGCTTAACGAGATCTTGGTATTTGATCTGAGTTGGCTACGAGCCTATACGCACTAACCATCTACGCGGGAGTAGTTATGGGTATCCCGACGTCGTGGTATCAGCCGAAGCACTTCGTGACGTCAGTGACTGAGCGGCGCGCGCCGGGTTGGACTGCGTTAACGCAACTTTCTTTGTAATGGAGGTTGCTAGGTCTGCTCACCGGCCGCGTACGCAACGTGCAGGTGTGCTAAGGGCGATGGGCCCAGACCCCTGTGCGCTTAGGTTTAGACCGGCGTGCTGACCTCTCTGTTGTGCCTAGGTGGGGCTGCGACGTGTTGATCTTTCGCGGCCGGGCATGACCCGGGAAAGTGTGTCCGGCCAAATGGGAACAAGCGTGTTGGGTAAGTTGGTGCACCCCTGAAGGGAAGTTAATCTATTCGAATAGCCGTGATCTTCGGTAACAGGACGACTTGGAGTTGTACCTTGACCTTATGACAACTAGAACCGGATACTTAATAAAACACACCCTTCCAAGTTCCACAGACAACCCGGTGATCGCTTTTCCACAGGGCGACGAGGGGAGGATCGCCGAGTAGGATTATGCTATGCGATGCTCCTGGAGATGCTACTTGGAGTTGCTACTTGGAGATGCTACTTGAAGGACTTCAATCTACTCTCTTCTACATGCTGCAAGACGAAGGCTGCCAGAAGCGTAGTCTTCGATAGTACTAGCTATCCCCCTCTTATTCTGGCATTCTGCAGTTCAGTCCACTGATATGGCCTCCTTACACATATACTCATGCATATGTAGTGTAGTTCCTTGCTTGCGAGTACTTTGGATGAGTACTCACGGTTGCTTTATCCCCCCTTTTTCCCCCTTTCCTTTCTTTCTGGTTGTCGCAACCATATGCTGGAGTCCAGGAGCCAGACGCCACCGTCGACGATGACCCCTACTACACCGGAGGTGCCTACTACTACGTGCAGCCCGCTGGCGACGACCAGGAGTAGTTAGGAGGATCCCAGGCAGGAGGCCTGCGCCTCTTTCGATCTGTATCCTAGTTTGTGCTAGCCATCTTATGGCAACTTGTTTAACTTATGTCTGTACTCAGATATTGCTGCTTCCGCTGACTCGTCTATGATCGAGCACTTGTATTCGAGCCCTCGAGGCCCCTGGCTTGTATTATGATGCTTGTATGACTATTTTATTTTTAAAGTTGTGTTGTGATATCTTCCCGTGAGTCCCTGATCTTGATCGTACACGTTTGCGTGTATGATTACTGTACGATTGAATCGGGGGCGTCACAAGTTGGTATCAGAGCCAACTGCCTGTAGGAATCCCCTTTCCAACTCCTTGGCCGAAGTTGAGTCTAGACTTTACAAAACTTTTACTAACATGGCTGTGTGTCTTACGGGCACACGTCGCCATTTGGTGGTATTAGGATCTTTTATTCCTTGACCTATGCTCTGGGACTCTGACATCTCTTCTATTCGGGTTAAATGAATTTTACTAAATCTAACATTAGGATCTCGTTATCATTTTCACCCGAAGAGCCCCTTATTACTGATGATCGTCTGCTGCACCAGAAGACCCTGAAGATACTCTCCGCTGTTAACCCGAGAACTTGTGTTCATCGCGTTTGCAGTTCACCTTCCCCCACAAACCCTTTTGGATAACTACTTGCATTTGTTATTCTTACATTCATCCCCAGTGGTCTTGTTATTACAAGATACCCTAAAAAACTCGTCGTGGTTTCGATAATCCCTTGAGCTTACTGCCTTGCTGTTCTTGTCACTTGAATACCCCTACGGTTAATTCTCGCATTTATCGAGTATCCGCCCATCCCCCAGTTGTTCATGTGTTACACAAAAGTCTTCGAAATACCACCCGATATTCCGAAAATCCTCAGCAATGTATTGCTCTGGAATTTCTTGTTTGCTTTCATTATGATTAATCGCACAAGTATAGAAATCTTATTGACATTCCTTGTCATTATCATTTTGAGTCTGTTGACTCAATATGTTGTGAATACACGCAATCATCATTGATCCTTATAAATTACCTTTCCGGCTGAGCTTCCATTCTTTTAACTGGAATTGGTTCTCGACCAATCCAATTGTCGTTGATTGTACCATAAGGTTATTCAACTTATCCATCCCTAATCAGAGCATTGCTTCTGATCCCTTGATTTGGAAATCATAATTCCTTTGCATTTGACAAATTGAGTTAGTCAGTTGTTTCTATAATCTAACCTCCTTGCATTCTTCTTCCTCTATTTGAGTACCGATGCTCACGTCAGATCCCTTGTGGACCACCAGATCCTTTGCTGGGTTTTATCTGACAACGCCCTTCATATTCAATAACCTTGTGAGCATTTCCTCTGATACATAATGCCTTTGGTAAATTGTATCCTCTGCTTTCTCAACCATGCTCTGCCTTCGAGCTTGAGTTAATTACTTCTGAAGATTTGGTATATGATTCTAAGATGCCCCGATGGGTTGAACCTATGCCTTCCTTAATATGTGTGAACTCGAAAGTTTTCACGAGTCATACTCATCTGGTATTACACCAGGTAAAACTTTCAACATGAATGCATTTATCAAAGCGAGAAGTGAATGGGAGGTTATACATTGAAGAAGTGGGAGTCGACCTTGAACCTTGCGTTCATGCCCATGGACACGATGTATAACTTATCATGGAAACTGCTCGTAAAAATAGTTACCCCCTTGTTATAAGTTCATCCTGTATCCGTGGTTCGATCATTTATGATCGAGGTTTTCGACCATGTTCTCCTTTTAAATACCATTTTCCGACAAGTTGAAGTACTTGTCTTCTGCAGATCTTTGCACCTGTCCAACCTTTACTTTGATCTACCTTCGAGTATTACACTCTGGTATCTCGAAAATATCATGGAACTGCATAACTTTTATGGGTTCTTCATCAACTGTTATTTCTCACCGATTCCAATTTTCCTAGGTTCTGGGTTGTCGTTAACCGAGAACACCGATATGTGAACCGAGTCTGCACTATGGTTCAATAACTCTAAGTAATCTTCGTTGCTTATGAGTTTATTAATCCTTCAAGTCAGTCCTAGCCTGGTCGGCTATATCATTATCGTACAACTTTTTAACTGTGCTACCTGGTCCTTCTTCCTGGAGCACAATTTTCGATGATGAGCTACGCTTACGTCGATTTTCCTCATCCTATCATTTTGCCTTGAACAACAAACTTGATTTCGAGTTGTGTCGTACCCATGGTTCCAATAACCTTTCGCTTCATCATTCCTTTGACTTGATGTCGTCGCTGGTTGATTACATCTTCTTGAAACCTCTCGACAAATGTGTCGTGATCATCATCAACCTTATGAGCTCTTCCATGATATCAATCGAATTCATGATGGGAAATACCATCCTTGCCCTCGATGATTTGTGTTATCATCGGCCACTTTATTGCCTTCCTTCCAACACAAACTTGATTGTGTTTTGTGTTATACCTTGAGTGCCTTGCTATCCAACATTGTTCTTCTTTACCTTGGAATATTACCACCTTTTATGACAAGATGTCGTGGGAAATTTCACTACCTCTTGAGAACTCTTAATACAAGTGATACTTCTCACCATCACCATTCTTTCTTGGTCTCCGTGTTGATTCCAACAAGTGAACGGTGTTGTTTGGATTCTTACCTTCTAGCAACCCTATTGCTTTCAAGTTAATGGTCGGCCGTTCATTCTTAGACTATTGATTATTGAATCACCATTCTGACATTGGTCGTGCAACCCAACCCATATTTCGGGCGCACCTTTCAACCAATGTTTAATTGTGTATGTTTTCCTCGAGCATACTTCATTACATCATTTGATATGACAAATGTTATCTCCTTATCCACCTAATTGTGGAGATCCATCTTTTGAATACCTCGATGAGTTATCGCTGAGTCCATCAGTCACCTCATCCTCTTGTTGATTTAATGATGAACTCTTGTTTCGGAACTCGCTTCCATAGTTCATTTCCCGAGAATCTTCGATGTCATCTCGTAAATTTGTGTTGCACCTTTCTTCTCAGGCATCGTGAGTTTGAGTTATCCTGCCACCTATCCGAGCTGAATCTCGGTCAGATATGATGGTTGGAACATTTTTCCAAGAGTTATAACACTGGTCTTTTATGACCCGGTAAGGTGATGGCATGCCCAGCATACCTGGCCGGATGACCTGTTGATATAGTTTCCTTATTAGCAAGGTTATCCATTCTTCCATGAGGAAATTGTAAGACTTATTCTACAAGTTGTTCCTGATGGATCCTTTGTGTATCCAAAGTCTAACCTTTGCTTGAAGACCATGTCAATGCTATCTCGAAGCATGTCTGTGGTACTCCGATCTTCAATAAGAACAGTTGAAGCAATGCTACCTTTTCTTTATCAAATATCCAAAACACCGTTGTTTGGGTAATGTCATGAACTTCCTCTCTCCTAACCTAAATGGTTTTCTATGTTATATCCTGTCACGGATATCATGCTCTGTCTGTCCTTGGGAAGGAAATACTCCTCAAATATGTGTTTTAACACATTTTACTTTCCATTGTTCTGTCTAATCTGATAATCATATTTTTCTTTCCAATTGTTGGGATAACGTTTCTTGTGATCTATATGATCTAAGCAGTAATATTCTCCTGCTTAGGTAAACACCTCGGTTTACAACTCTTTCAGTGTGACCCTGTTGCTATTGCTGAAAACATTCCGGTAACCATCGATGGATAAGAACTTTGCCTATTGGTCCACCTCGTTCAACGAGCAAGAATTGGTTCTCTTCGTCCCTCGCCCTTGGTACCGATGTTGTTGCGGACATAACCGACAGACTATCCTCTGACATGCCTTGCTCACATGATCGTGCAAGATGTCATCGCTCTTCCTACTTTTATCCCACATGGTGGGCCCATAACCCACAGTTCCATAGGATCGAAACCTGACTCTCCTGTACAACCTATGGTCAAAGTTATTCCCCACGCTTGACTTCATATGTAATTCATGGGCCACCTACCTAGTGATCTATTATGGTATCAGACGCAATACTTATTCTCATGCTTTGAACCCTCTTTCACACTTCGTTTTAGGCAACGAACGATTGCCTAAGCGCTTGAAACTTGTATTTTGCACCTCCTTAATTTGCTCCCGATAATTTCTTAAGTTTCAATTCGAGAGTTACTACTCGTCACCCTCCCTGATGTTCTCTACCAGATACGTGACCTTGTAGAGGTCAGTTCCTCTGAAGATAACCTTGATCATTTTTCATAAGTACAATGAGACCCCCGAAGAAAGGATGAAGACTTCATCATGATGACCTAAAGCAGAGAAATGAAGACATCAACAAGAGGGTTCAACTTTTTCGAGAAGGGCAACCAAGACCGAGAAGATTCATTGAATATCGTAACCAGACCTTTCCCCCTTGCTCTACCTCTTAAATCTCGGGACGAGATTTCTTGTAGTGGAGGAGAATTGTGACACCCGGATAATTAAGCTACAGTGAACCTCTGCTAATGATTCCATGTCACCTCGATTGTAGTTGCTAATCTTGAGTTAGTTCGAAACCGATTCAAATTCAAAATTTTAATTAAAGACAAACAACAAAAATTTTCAAACATTAAGACTAAAATGTTCTAAATGTGACGAATAGTTCATGAGTAATAATGGTGGAGAAACCAACATTTCTTATAATATTTAATTTCACTAAAATAACCAAAGCTAAGGGCAAAACAATTAATTTAATGCCTTTTATAAAGTTATAGTAATATAACTAAATTAATAGTGTGCCAAAATAATTATGGCAGAGGCCTAATTAGTAATATTAATTTAGGTGCTAACTTGGTATTTTATAAAAAGAAAATAATAGAAACTTTAAATGAAAACAGTAAAGAAATAGAAGAGAAATAATAAAAGAAAACAGAAAAAAAGGAAAGAACTCCCCCCACTGGGCTACGGCCCCGCAAGCCACCGCGCCCCCTTTGGGGCCTCGACCCACTAGGCCCAGCCGGCCCACTTCCTCCCCTTATCCCCCACCCCGCAAACCCTAACCCACTCCACGATCCCCACTCGCCCCACCCCGTGCGCCCCCTCGCTCCCCCCCGATCTGGATCGGGGGAAACGGCGCCCCGACACCGCCGCCTCATCCCTACACCCGTCGCCGGCCGGCGCCGCCCGTCTCCGCCGGCGCCTCCTCGTCGCCTCCCCATACCGTCTCCTCAACCCTCCACCCCCGATCCAGATCGGATCGGGCTCGCACGCGCGTTGCCGCCTGGACCGCGCCGGCGACTGGAGCTTCCTCGCCGGCCTGCTTCGCCCTCCCCCACCGGACTGCCTCCCGCTCCGCCGTGTCGTCCCCGTCGGCCTCCCCGAACCTCACCGCGCCCATTTTCCCAGACCCTACACTCCCGGTGAGGCCCTCGGCCTCCTCTCTCTGCCCGTCCCGCTCCGACTCACGTTCTGCGCGCTCATCACGCTCGCTCGCGCCGACCCGGGCCCGAGTTCGCGCACGCCTCACCCGCACTCTGCCATGCCCCGCACGCGCACACGCGCGTCGCGCTCCGGCCGTCCGCTGGCCACGCCCGTAGCCGTCGTCTCCGCTTTTCCTGGTAGTGCTTGGCCCTGCCTCCTTGGCCGCACCCCGCGGGCGCTCGCGCCGCACACCCTCCTTTCCCCGTACGCCCCGCGCCCGAGCTCCAGACGGGCTCGCGTCTGCCGCGCCCGTCGCCGTGAGCCCCGCCTCTCGCCCGCGCCGGCCTGGCGACCTGCCAGGTCCGCTGCCCACGCCCGCATGCCCCTGGGCGTGCGCCCGAATGGGGCGCGCCCGTTACCCGTCGCCCGCGCCCTGTATGGCCTCTATGCCACTGAACGGGGGGGCCCACGCCCCCCAGAACGTTTGCAAAAAGAAAAACAAACAAAACAAACAAAATATAATAAAATAAATAAATAATAATTAAATTAATTAATTAATTAATGGATTCATTAAGTTAATTAAACCTGTGTAGTTAACTTGTTAGTTTAATTAAACAATAATTAGATTAGTTAAACACTAATTAGGCTAAACAGTAAATGACCAGTGGGACCCACACGTCAGCGACCCAGTCAACACCTTTGTTGACTGCTGATGTCATGCTGACATCATGATGACGTCAGCAAACCCTGTTCTGGATAATGTTGTATTAAAATGTTTAAATTAATCCTAAAAATGATTTAAATCTTTTAAAATTAATATAAAATAAACCGTAGCTCAGATGAAAATACTCTGTACATGAAAGTTGCTCAGAACGACGAGACGAATCAGGATACGCAGCCCGTTCGTCCGCCACGCACCCCTAACATATCAAACTCGCAACTTTCCCCCTCCGGCTCCTCTGCCCGAAAACGCAAAACACCGGGGATACTTTCCCGGATGTTTCCCTCTTTCGCCGGTATCACCTACTACGGCGTTAGGGCACACCGAACACCGCGTATTGTCTTGTTACGCTTTGTGATGCTTTGATTGCTTTGTTATTTATTGTGTTCCCTCTCCGTTACTTCTTTTCGATAGACCCCGAGACTATCGGCGACCCCCAGTTCGACTACGGTGTTGGTGACTCGTCCTTCTTGCCAGAGCAACCAGGCAAGCCCCCCCCCTTGACCACCAAATATCGCCTATTCTCCTCTATACTGCTTGCATTAGAGTAGTGTAGCATGTTACTGCTTTCCGGTAATCCTATTCTGATGCATAGCCTGACATTGTTGCTATATCTGTTGATACCTTACCTGCAATCCTAAATACTTAGTATAGGATGCTAGTTTATCATCATTGGCCCTACATTCTTGTCAGTCTGCCTTGCTATACTATTGGGCCGTGATCACTCGGGAGGTGATCATGGGTATATATTATACATACATACATACTATACAGATGGTGACTAAAGTCGTTTCAGCTCGAAGAGTACCCGCGAGTGATTCACGGATTGGGGGCTGAAAGGATCTTTGTCCAAACGGCCCTCTGTGTGGATCTTTGTGGCGGAGCGACAGGGCAGGTTGAGACCGCCTAGGAGAGAGGTGGGCCTGGCCTTGTTCGGCGTTCGCGGATACTTAACACGCTTAACGAGATCTTGGTATTTGATCTGAGTTGGCTACGAGCCTATACGCACTAACCATCTACGCGGGAGTAGTTATGGGTATCCCGACGTCGTGGTATCAGCCGAAGCACTTCGTGACGTCAGCGACTGAGCGGTGCGCGCCGGGTTGGACTGCGTTAACGCAACTTCCTTTGTAATGGAGGTTGCTAGGTCTGCTCACCGGCCGTGTACGCAACGTGAAGGTGTGCTAAGGGCGATGGGCCCAGACCCCTGTGCGCTTAGGTTTAGACCGGCGTGCTGACCTCTCTGTTGTGCCTAGGTGGGGCTGCGACGTGTTGATCTTTCGCGGCCGGGCATGACCCGGGAAAGTGTGTCCGGCCAAATGGGATCAAGCGTGTTGGGTAAGTTGGTGCACCCCTGAAGGGAAGTTAATCTATTCGAATAGCCGTGATCTTCGGTAACAGGACGACTTGGAGTTGTACCTTGACCTTATGACAACTAGAACCGGATACTTAATAAAACACACCCTTCCAAGTTCCACAGACAACCCGGTGATCGCTTTTCCACAGGGCGACGAGGGGAGGATCGTCGGGTAGGATTATGCTATGCGATGCTCCTGGAGATGCTACTTGGAGTTGCTACTTGGAGATGCTACTTGAAGGACTTCAATCTACTCTCTTCTACATGCTGCAAGACGAAGGCTGCCAGAAGCGTAGTCTTCGATAGTACTAGCTATCCCCCTCTTATTCTGGCATTCTGTAGTTCAGTCCACTGATATGGCCTCCTTACACATATACTCATGCATATGTAGTGTAGTTTCTTGCTTGCGAGTACTTTGGATGAGTACTCACGGTTGCTTTATCCCCCCTTTTTCCCCCTTTCATTTCTTTTTGGTTGTCGCAACCAGATGCTGGAGTCCAGGAGCCAGACGCCACCGTCGACGACGACCCCTACTACACCGGAGGTGCCTACTACTACGTGCAGCCCGCTGGCGACGACCAGGAGTAGTTAGGAGGATCCCAGGCAGGAGGCCTGCGCCTCTTTCGATCTGTATCCTAGTTTGTGCTAGCCATCTTATGGCAACTTGTTTAACTTATGTCTGTACTCAGATATTGTTGCTTCCGCTGACTCGTCTATGATCGAGCACTTGTATTCGAGCCCTCGAGGCCCCTGGCTTGTATTATGATGCTTGTATGACTATTTTATTTTTAAAGTTGTGTTGTGATATCTTCCCGTGAGTTCCTGATCTTGATCGTACACGTTTGCGTGTATGATTAGTGTACGATTGAATCGGGGGCGTCACATAGCCTTGTCGAAGCCACACAAGCCCTCGGGCCTGCTCCACGTGTTTCCACGCCCAGAAGTCGGTCACCATCAGCATCATGCTCCTATATCGTCGTCGCCGATCCCGTACCGTCTTCTGTACCAACCGACTTACGTCGATCCCGCACCGTCTTCTGTACCAACCGACTTACGTCGATCCCGTCAGACTGTCCAGTCCGACCCAGCCGAACTCGTTCGACTGTATGACACGCTCAAGGCTCCCAAATCGTCTTCCGAGAATTTCCATCCATCACATGATAATCCCATCACAGCTGACATGACTTCCCGCAACGCCTTCAAGCATCCATATTGTGCCAACAAATCTTTCACCCTTGTCTGCCATAACCCAAGGTTTTTAGTTCCGTGAACTTCTCCACCTCAAACTCGATACCCGTTAGCGCCATGTTTGTTCGTATGGCTGACCCTGCGAAAAATTATCCAAGCTATCAACGTGATTCCCAAGTACACGAACAGCCTCCGCGTACTAATAGCAATGCCAACCAAAAAACCTTGTGGTCTTCTCACGTGGCGTTGCTCCTAAGCCCAACTCCTAAAGCTAGCTTTTGCCTTGTCCTGTTCTGCTTGATGGATGTGTACTCTGATAGATTTTCTCTTTCCGATTCGATTTTCTGCCTCGTGTCACGGCCGCCAGGAGAACGCATCTCCTCCAGGGACTCGGTCCCTTTTTTGTCCAAAACAAGAGGTAAAAGCACCCCAGGTATTCTAACTTGCACAACATCTGACATTTTAGTCTTAAATTTGCAAAAATCAACCCCACCATACTCTAACTTGCACTGCATGTGACGTTTTAGTCCCAGGCCAATGACAAAACGACAAGTGGCAGCCATGTGGCTGACCCGGTCATCGCACACAGTTTTGCACAAACACCCCTGCCGTTAAGCCTAATCAACCCGCAGTATCGCACACCTGAAACCACAGCCCTGTAACCAGACAGCTCCAACACCCATGTGATGCTTTTCTCGATAGCACTACCACATCATTAACCCACCTACAAAACTAATCAGTGTACTCCTTGATCAATAGTTAGTGTCAAAGCCACGACATGATTCACTGCACCACACACACGTCCTTAAGTAGAAAAATGGAGTGATTAAGCCGAGGGTTTAGCTGTTGCTGACAAGTGTAACCTCGACAAGCACTGGCACATGGAAGATTAACAGCACTAAGAAGCGTAACTAACAGTTGATTGTACAACGGTGCACTGGCAGCTAATACTAGTAGTAGTAGTAGGCTAGGTCAATGCATGCATGCGCTAGCTAGGAGTAGTAGTAATTATCAAGGGGTTAACGTTGCGCCCGGCGCCACGAGATGGCCGGAGGAGAGTTTGTATCCAGCCGCCGGTGTTGACTCAGGGAGGCTGCACGTCGGCCGGCCGGTCAGAAGAGGTCGAAGCGCTTCATGTCAGTCTTGCGCGACGCCGGCGTCTTGCACGACTGCGATCGGTGCAGCGGGGCGCTGGGGACGAGGGCGGACGCGATGACCGGAGGAGCGCGAAGTTGAGGTTCTTGAAGAAGGGATGGGCCTTCACGTCGGCGCCGCCGTGGCGGGACCCGAGGCGGGCGGTGGGGTCCTTGGTGAGCAGGCGCGCGATGAGGTCCCGCGCCGCGGTGGTGTCGGCGTGGTAGCCGGTGACAGAGGAGGAGGGGAAGGTGAGCGGCGCGCGGACGATGTTGCGGAGTGTGTCCCGTTGGTGGCGCCGGCGAACGCGGAGCGGCCGTGGAGGAGCTCGTAGAGGAACACGCCGTAGGCCCACCAGTCCACGGCGGCGCCCTGCGCGCCGCCGCCTGCCACCTCCGGGGCCACGTACTCGTGCGTGCCGACGAACGAGCACGACCGCGCAGACACCGGCTCCGCCACGAACCGCGGGGGAGACGCGCGCACCGGCGACGATGCCTCCGCCGCTTGAAACGTATCGGGAAGCAGGACGCGCTGCGCGGCTCCTCCTGTTCCTCCTCCTCGGCGACGGCTGGCTTGAGGTCGCGGTAGACGATGCCTATCATGTGCAGGTACTCGAGCGCCAGGAGCACCTCGGCCGCGTAGAACCGGGCGGAGGAGAGCGAGAAGCGACAGGAGGGCAATGCGGTGTGTAAGACAATAGGCTTTGGGGGGAACTGGCACAACCCTCTAGGGGTGGCCTATCACATATATATATAATGAGGTGGTATACAATGTTACAATATACACATGTAAATACAGTCTAACACCCTCCCTCAATCTTAGCCACTTTCTAATGAATCTAGAAGGGTAAGATTGCGCCTGCAAGTCTCAAACTGTGGCAAAGGCAATGGCTTGGTGAAGATGTCAGCAAGTTGATCCTTGGAAGAAATAAACTTGATCTGTAGTTGCTTCTGAGAGACACGTTCACGCACAAAGTGATAGTCAACTTCAATGTGTTTCGTTCGGGCATGGAATACCGGATTTGCAGAAAGGTATGTAGCACCGATGTTATCACACCAAAGAACAGGAGGCTGTGATTGGGGTATACTTAACTCCTGAAGCAAGGACTGTACCCAGATGATCTCTGATGTGGCATTGGCCACAGCCTTATACTCAGCCTCAGTACTGCTACGCGAGACAGTAGCCTGTTTCCGAGCACTCCAGGCAATCAGGTTAGAGCCAAAGAAGACATCATAACCCCCCGTGGATCGCCTGTCATCCGGATTGCCAGCCCAGTCTGCATCAGAATATGCTGAAAGACAACCAGAGTCAGACGGCCGAATATGCAAACCATGAGCCACCGTGAAAGGAATATAGCGCAAAATCCGCTTAACAACAGACCAATGAGTGTCACGGGGTGACTGCAGATACTGGCAGACTCGGTTAACAACATAGGAAATGTCTGGTCGCGTGATCGTTAAGTACTGGAGCCCACCAACAATACTCCTGTACTCTGTCGCATCAGAAGAAGAAAGAAGCACACCATCAACAGCATTGAGCTTATCAGTGGTAGACATGGGTGTAGTCGTCGGTTTGCACTTAAGCATCCCAGCTCGCTGCAACAAATCCAGAGAGTACTTCTTCTGCGTCATAACAAGGCCAGCAGCACGAGAAGTAACCTCCACACCAAGAAAGTAATGAAGCTTCCCAAGGTCCTTGGCCGCAAAATCAGCACCAAGTGAGCGAACAAGCGCAGTAGCAGCCGACTGAGAGGAGCTGACCAAAATGATATCATCTACATAGACCAACAAGTACATAGTAACCTCAGGCCTTTGAAGAAGAAACAATGAGGAGTCAGCAGTTGATGATGCAAAACCATGAGCACGAAGAGCCATTGCAAGACGAGCATGCCAAGCACGAGGAGCCTGCTTCAGACCATAAATTTCCTTGGACAGACGACAGAGATGATCAGGGCGATCCGGATCAGAGAAACCCGGAGGCTGGCGCATGTAAACCTCCTCCGCCAAGACACCATGAAGAAAAGCATTTTGAACATCAAGCTGACGAAGAAACCAACCTCAAGTAACAGCCAGAGAGAGAAGAAGTCTGATGGTAGTAGGCTTGACCACTGGACTGAAGGTGTCTTCATAGTCAAGTCCAAAACGCTGTCGAAAACCACGAGCAACCAGACGAGCCTTATAGCGCTCAATGGACCCATCAGAATGCCTCTTCACTTTGAAAACCCATTTGGAATCAATGACATTTACCCGTGATTGTGGAGGAACAAGAGTCCATGTCTGATTGCGAAGAAGCGCTTGATACTCCTGCTCCATGGCCTCTCTCCAATGAGGAATGCGCATAGCAGCTTGATACGTGCGTGGCTCAGAGGATGGATCTGCGAGAGCAGCAGACATGCACGCCGCTAACCAAGCAACTGTGCCATCGTGACGTTGCTTAGGCTGAAAAATGCCACTCCGACTGCGCGTATGTGGACGTAGAGCAGCAGCAGGAGCCGGCGGAGGCGAAGGTGACGGAGACGTGACGGTCACCGGAGATGCAGGAATCACCTCAGGCGAGCTCGGGACAGACGACTCCGGGCTGCATGGCGAAGACTGGCCCGACGACAGGGGCTCAGAGGCCATGGGCGAACCGAGAGTGGGCGAGGCCAGCTCCGGTGACACCGGCCCAGATGGCCTTGGCAAGGCGAGAGCAGGCGAGGCCGGCCCTGATGAGAAGGGCCCAGACACCCTGGGCGAGGCAGGGGCGGGTGAGGCCAGGCCTGGTGATGACTGCCCCGACGCCCTAGGCGAGACGGGGACCGAGGAGGCCGGCCCAGTCGGCGGGGTTGCAGGGCGCGACGATGGCGAAGGCAGCCCAGAAGCCAGAGGCGACCGGGCCAGGACGTCGATCGGCCGTGCATGAGCACGGAAACCGAGGCCATGCAGGGGCGCCATGTGCTCCTCATGCACAACAGAAGGTGCCGAGGATGAAGGCGATGGCGACGTAGAGGAAGATGGCACTTCCAGAATCTCCAAACGAGCCCCACGACCAGTGCCTGCACCATGGTTAGGCAACAATAGAGGAGAATATGCAACATCATCAAATTGGTCAGAAGCAATAGAGGATGAATGCATGACAGGTGGCTCGGTAGTGGACACAGGGAGTTTGGCAAAGGGAAAAACATGCTCATCAAACACAACATCCCGAGAGATGTAGACACGATTAGTGGGCACATGAAGACATTTGTATCCTTTATGAAGAGAGCTATAACCAAGAAAAACACACTTCTTGAAACGAAACTCGAGCTTACGCTTGTTATATGGACGGAGATGGGGCCAGCAAGCACACCCAAACACCTTGAGAAAGGTGTAGTCCAGTTGTTCATTAAGGAGAACTTCAATGGGAGTCTTCATATTCAAAACACGAGTGGGAGTACGATTGATGAGAAAACATGCAGTGGTGAAAGCATCACTCCAAAAACGAAACGGAACAGATGCATGGGCCAAAAGAGTCAGACCAGCTTCAACAATGTGACGATGCTTACGTTCTACTGAACCATTCTGCTGATGTGTATGTGGACATGCTAAACGGTGAGTGATCCCAAGCGACTGAAAGAAGGAGTTGAGGTTGCGATACTCGCCACCCCAGTCCGACTGAACATGAACAATTTTGTGCTTGAGAAGGCGTTCAACATGTTTTTGGAACTGAACAAAAATGTCAAACACATCAGATTTACGTTTGATAAGATAAAGCCAGGTAAAGCGGCTGTAAGCATCAACAAAACTGATATAGTAATTATGACCACTAACAGAAGTCTGAGCAGGACCCCATACATCTGAAAACACAAGTTCTAAAGGATGTTTCACCTCACGACTGGACTCCGAAAAAGGAAGTTGATGACTCTTCCCCTGCTGACAAGCATCACACACTGCTACATCTTTATTACTAGACACACTAGGAAGCTCATGACGACGCAAAACATGCCGGACAATAGGTGTGGCCGGGTGACCAAGACGAGCATGCCACTGTGATGGAGATACCCGAACTCCACTAAAGACGCGAGCGACGCCAGGATGCTCCAGACGATAGAGACCTTGGCAGAGCCGCCCACTAAGAAGAATGTCCCTCGTGCCCCGATCCTTAATAAAAAGATCAAAAGGATGAAATTCACAAAGCACATTATTATCACGAGTGAGTTTAGGAACTGAAAGAAGATTACGTGTCACAGATGGAACTCGAAGAACATTGCGAAGTTGAAGACTCCTATTGGCATGTCTAGTGAGAAGTGATGCTTGACCAATATGAGAGATGTGCATACCTGCTCCATTGGCGGTGTGGATCTTGTCGGAGCCATGGTAGGGTTCACGAGTGTGAAGCTTCCCCATCTCACTGGTCAGGTGCTCTGTCGCCCCAGAGTCCATGTACCAGTGGGGATCAATGGAGTAGGACTGAGTGTGTCCCTGTGGCTTCTGCGGCGGCG
>NC_041381.1:363582621-363627711 GCF_002162155.2 Triticum dicoccoides | reverse complement strand
GCGGGCGCGGCGGCGGCGGCGGTGGCGGCGGCGGCGGCGGCGGCGGTTTAGGGTTTTTAGGCGGAAGCGGACGTAACCTAGCGTGATACCATGTAAGACAATAGGCTTTGGGGAGAACGGGCACAACCCTCTAGGAGTGGCCTATCACATATATATATAATGAGGTGGTATACAACGTTACAATATACACATGTAAATACAGTCTAACACGGTGGCGGAGGGAGTGGAGGTCGCCGCCGGGGCAGAACTCCATGACGACGCATGAGAAGCGCGTGGCGGCGTCGAAGTCGGCAAAGAGCGTGGGGAGGAACGGGTGGTCGAGCAGCCGCAGGATGCGCTTCTCGGCGGCCGCACGCTCCAACTTGTGCTTCTTGGCCACGGCGCGCCGGTCCACCACCTTCATCGTGTACATGCACGACGGGACCTCCGACGGTGCCGAGGCGGCAGAGGTAGACGGTGCCGATGTCGCCGCCACCGACGCGCCGGACGAGTGATGGCGATGACGCCTGCGTGCTGTCTCGATGAGGCCCTCGTTGTTGAGGTGTATGTGGGTATCTAGTGTGTGCCGCTCAGCAGGTTTGTGATGATTTTGGCCCGGTTTTTGATTAATTAACTGCGCAACTCTCTTATGCTTAATTAATGGATGAGGCAAAAAAACTACTCCAGGCATATGCAGATAAACAAACAGTAAAAAATAGACAAAACATTTATATTGGATCGACCCAGTGATATTAGTTTTGTGCAAGACTACAAATGTCTTCAAATTTTGTTTAGTTGATCAGCTTATAAGTATTTTATTAGATGATGATTATTTTTCTATTAATTTGGTCTCACAAAGTTTGACTTGAAACAAAACTAATATGCGAGGTAATTAATATGAAACGTAGGGTGCGTAGCCTCGACATTTTTTTTACTTATTATTGCCTAAAGAAGGTACATCAGCACTGCTCTTTCCAAGGAATAGTCACCGGAGCACAAGAAATGATCAAAAGCGCTTACAGTTCATGAAGAACCACGCACATATGCATGTGTTCTGCATGCAAATCTGTCTGAATTCAGGTGAGCTGAGCTGCGGGTTGATTAGGCTTAACAGCAGGGGGGTTTTGCAAAACTGCATGTAACAACCGGGCCAGCCACCTGGCTGCCACTTGTCGTTTTGTCATTGGCCTGGGACTAAAACGTCACATGCAGTGCAAGTTGAAGTATGGTGAGGTTGATTTTTATAAATTTAAAACTAAAATATCACATGTTGTGCAAGCTAGGGTACCTGGGATGCTTTTACCTTCCAAAACAAATCTCGTCGAGTATCAATTGGATCTGCAGTACAACCCTTCCATGTAGCGTCTAGTCAGCTCCTTCCACGCCTGGTCCACAAGCACGACGCACACCGCGCGTCTCTGTACTGCACCATCATGCGTGATCAAG
Organism: Triticum dicoccoides; assembly: GCF_002162155.2. NCBI lineage: Eukaryota > Viridiplantae > Streptophyta > Magnoliopsida > Poales > Poaceae > Triticum > Triticum dicoccoides. The sequence continues at coordinate 363,626,286 of NC_041381.1, read as the reverse complement.
CCGCACACGTTGCCTGGGTTGTCGCCTTCGCTGCCATGCGTGCATGTGCATCGCCTGTACGCTCGCCCGATCGATGCACCGATCAATCGCCACACGCCACTGCTGCCACAACGCGCGCCCAAGCCTTCTGCTGATCCAATGTCGTCTACTTCGCTTCCGATCGCTTTTTTCAATCTCGTCGAGAACCACGCCGCTGCCGGCTGCATCTCGAACTCGATATTTTCTTTAGATCAACAATCAGACAACCTCCGATAACCTAGCTCATAATACCACTTGTTAGAATAAATTCGAGGCATACCGTTGATCATCCGAGGACCAAGCAATCACAGGAGGCACGACACCGACATTTGTTAACGAGGTTCACCGATATGGCTACATCCCCGGGGCCTGACTATGGGCGCTCCTCCCCATGACACAGCTACAATACCGCACCCGGTCGCCCTGGACACCAACACATGCCGTCGGCTTCCCCTTCGTTTCGGTGCTATTATGTTGGCATAGGTTAGATCGTGTGTCTACCCCCGCTATATATGAGAGGCCTAGGATACAAGTGTCCCACTAGGACACTACTTCATATCCTATCTAAACACAATACAACTACAAGTCCAACTGTGACCTACCATATACACAATATTCGACACAACTCTAACACATCCACACGGGCCTTGACGAAGGACAACCCTCAACCTACTAACTTGTCTCGTACTGGTCCAGGAGTCGCACCTAGTTCAGGCTTTCGCGACATATGCATGGAAAGAATGGTAAGATAGTTGCATTGCATAACGTAGAGACGTGGGCCGGCTTGTCAAGTGCCATGGGATGGGATTGAGACATTGTCACACAATGTTTGAGTTCATATTGGAGACACTCGACCGGACTCTCGATACCGGTCAACTCAGATAGGCGACTCCGGACCGGTGCATCCCAAAGCCACAACGGTCAACCACCCAACACCGACCAAAACAACCAATTGTTGTTAGAAACAATCACTTCCTCCCACATTTACAACTGTGCTATTTTTTCGGAAAAAGATCAAATTTATTATAAAAATTCATCGGAAGTATAAAACATCTCAAACATAATAAAAATTACATTGAGGTCCATGCACCATGGAACGGCCATTGCGCCGCCAAAACGAGCCGCCGACGCCGCTCTCATACCAGAGTTAGTCTGACCTTGTCGATGACAGCTAGAAAGTCTTCGTACACGTGCCACAAAGGACCAGCGCTCCCAAGCTACTGTCGCCGCCGTTGAATCATTGACTTGATCTAAAGAAGCTAACACAAAACCTCGCCATTGCATATGCACGGTGAAAAACCCTAACCTCATCGTCTCGAGGAGCTAGCGGGAATTTATGCTGGAGCTCTGTCTAATCCATCCCGACGGCTGAATTTGAGAAGGATCAGAGCACGAAAGAGTGGCTCGAAGAAGAAGCGACGTCATCCATCCGAGCGTCACCGCTATGAGGACTAAAATCCTACCTATCTACTAGCCGAAGCCAAAGCATCATGATCCCCCCGCCACCGGTCGCCGGAGCAGCAAAAGGATGGGAGGCGAATTCACGGACTCGTCGGCGAAGATCGAGGTGAAGAAGGCTTTCCCTAGTCACCTTGTAGGAGGAAAAAGAAAAGCCAGTAGCAATTTCAGCTGTGCTCATGGAAGATTGACATTGTTTGTGCTGAGCCGCGTCCATGTTAATCTAACCAACTTGTACCCCGACGACACCATATCACCATCCTTATGAAATCACATACGTTGACACATGTACGCACAGGCCGCCAGTCCATATACATGCATGCAAACTTAAGGAAAAGTCAAGAAAATAACTGACTAATATACACTGGAAATTGTTAAGCTATATGATTGGTGATCTACAAGTCTGGGATGCGCCCGGATGGTCGGCGCACACGCTGCGGTAAAGGTAAGGTATCATGTCCTCGGAATAGACCAACCGAGCTGATTAGGGTTTGAAAAATAGAGTAGGTCGCACTCTGTCGCTGCACTTTCGGCAAGCAATCCCACGACTCTTTTTCTCTGAACTCCTTGTCGTTTGGGATGCGAATTAGCATGTACGACTTCTCTCACTTTCCAGCATTTAGAGATCGGTCGAAGGCCAAGGTGCTTTTATCCCATCCGTGCCGTCGCCTCTCATGATGATGTTTTTATGCGAATACGCAATACTTGCGTGTCATTGCATTCATACGAGAGGAAGCTAAAATGTGTACAGAAGGTGATACAACACATGGCACGGACGCAAAAAACATGGACATAGTGCCCGAAATAGAGAGACATAAAATACTTGACCCAAACAAAGAAAAAACAGCTAAACTCACCGACCAGAGGCACAATCTGACCAACAACTATATGGCCCACATCATCGAAGTCAGCACCGAGGACGCCGCGAGCAAACAAGACAACGCCTTCACGAAGGAGAACGACACCAAGATGTCGTCGTCGTCTGATCCAGAAAACTGGACTTAGGGTTTCCCCTGATGCTCGAAGAGGGGCCTAGATAGCGGCCATGACAATGCCTCCAAGAAGGGGACGACACCCGCAAGTGTCGCCGCTGCAAACATAGAATGCACGGATTTCGCCCTGGCCAAATTCCGAGCAATCCCAAGCCGTCAGAGCACGAATCGAAGAAGAGGAAGTCAAGTATAGGCCGAAGCTGCGACTGAAGGAAGGGAAGCCACGCCCGACAACGAAGGAGGCACCGGGCGCCGCCGGACATGCGAGCTCCGGAGGAGGGCATGATTGCATGGCCGAGCGAGATGGGAGGAAACATGATGTGACGGTGGCCGGAGCCCCGGACAAACCAGGATCTGGAAAGGAGCGCAGATGAAGGCCACCAGGACCGGAGCAACAGAGCGCTGGCGAGTCCAGGAGCTGGAAGGGGACGTAGCTCCCAGAGCTATCCAGGAATGGAGACGCGCCGGGATGGACGTGAAGGAAATATGCCCTAGGGGCAATAATAAAGTTATTATTTATTTCCTTATATTATGATAAATGTTTATTATTCATGCTAGAATTGTATTAACCGGAAACATAATACATGTGTGAATACATGGACAAACAGATTGTCACTAGTATGCCTCTACTTGACTAGCTCGTTGATCAAAGATGGTTATGTTTCCTAGCCATAGACATGAGTTGTCATTTGATTAACGGGATCACATCATTAGGAGAATGATGTGATTGACATGACCCATTCCGTTAGCTTAGCACACGATCGTTTGTATGTTGCTGTTGCTTTCTTCATGACTTATACATGTTCCTATGACTATGAGATTATGCAACTTCCGTTTACCGGAGGAACACTTTGTGTGCTATCAAACGTCACAACGTAACTGGGTGATTATAAAGGTGCTCTACAGGTGTCTTCGAAGGTACATGTTGGGTTGGCATATTTCGAGATTAGGATTTGTCACTCCGATTATCGGAGAGGTATCTCTGGGCCCTCTCGGTAATACACATCACTTAAGCCTTGCAAGCATTGCAACTAATGAGTTAATTGCGGGATGATGTATTACGGAACGAGTAAAGAGACTTACCGGTAACGAGATTGAACTAGGTATTGAGATACCGACGATCGAATCTCGGGCAAGTAACATACCGATGACAAAGGAAACAACGTATGTTGTTATGCGGTCTGACCGATAAAGATCTTCGTAGAATATGTGGGAGCCAATATGAGCATCCAGGTTCCGCTATTGGTTATTGACCGAAGACGTGTCTCGGTCATGTCTACATAGTTCTCGAATCCATAGGGTCCGCACGCTTAACGTTACGATGACAGTTATTATGAGTTTATATGTTTTGATGTACCGAAGGTTGTTCGGAGTCCTGGATGTGATCACGAACATGACGAGCAGTCTCTAAATGGTCGAGACATGAAGATTGATATATTGGAAGCCTATGTTTGGATATCGGAAGTGTTCCGGGTGAAATCGGGATTTTACCGGAGTACCGGGAGGTTACCGGAACCCCCCGGGAGGTTAATTGGCCTTAGTGGGCCTTTACGGAGAAGAGGAGAGGCGGCCAGGGCTGGGCCGCGCGCCCCTCCCCCTAGTTCGAATAGGACAAGGAGAGGGGGGCGGCGCCCCCCTTCCTTCCTCTCTCCCTCCTCTTTCCCCCCTCCCAAGTCCTAATCCAACTAGGAAAGGGGGAAGTCCTACTCCCGGTGGGAGTAGGACTCCTCCCGGCGCGCCTCTCCCCTTGGCCGGCCGCACCCCCCTTGCTCCTTTATATACGGGGGCAGGGGGGCACCCTAGATACACAACAATTGATCGTTTGATCTTTTAGCCGTGTGCGGTGCCCCCCCTCCACCATAGTCCACCTCGATAATACTGTAGCGGTGCTTAGGCAAAGCCCTGCGTCGGTAGAACATCATCATCGTCACCATACCGTCGTGCTGAAGAAACTCTCCCTCAACACTCGGCTGGATCGGAGTTCAAGGGACGTCATCGGGTTGAACGTGTGCTGAACTCGGAGGTGTCGTACGTTCGGTACTTGATCGATAGGATCCTGAAGACGTACGACTACATCAACCGCGTTGTGCTAACGCTTCCGCTTTCGGTCTACGAGGGTACGTAGACAACACTCTCCCCTCTCGTTGCTATGCATCATCATGATCTGGCGTGTGCGTAGGAATTTTTTTGAATCTACTACATTCCCCAACAGTGGCATCCGAGCCTGGTTTTATGCGTAGATGTCATATGCACGAGTAGAACACAAGTGAGTTGTGGGCGATATAAGTGATACTGCTTACCAGCATGTCATACTTTGGTTCAGCAGTATTGTGAGATGAAGCGGCCCGGACCGACATTACGCGTACGCTTACGCGAGACTGGTTTCATCGCCACGAGCACTAGTTGCTTAAAGGTGATCGACGGGTGTCTGTCTCTCTCACTTTAGTTCAACCGAGTATGGCTACGCCCGGTCCTTGCGAAGGTTAAAACAGCATCAACTTGACAAACTATCATTGTGGTTTTGATGCGTAGGTAAGAACAGTTCTTGCTCAGCCCGTAGCAGCCACGTAAAACTTGCAACAACAAAGTAGAGGACGTCTAACTTGTTTTTGCAGGGCATGCTGTGATGTGATATGGTCAAGACATGATGATAAATTTTATTGTATGAGATGATCATGTTTTGTAACGGGATGGCAGGAGCCATATGGTTGTCGCTTTATTGTATGCAATGCAATCGCCCTGTAATGCTTTACTTTATCACTAAGCGGTAGCGATAGTCGTAGAAGCATAAGATTGGCGAGACGACAACGATACTATGATGGGGATCAAGGTGTCACGCCGGTGACGATGGTGACCATGACGGTGCTTCGAAGATGGAGATCACAAGCACAAGATGATGATGGCCATATCATATCACTTATATTGATTGCATGTGATGTTTATCTTTTATGCATCTTATCTTGCTTTGATTGACGGTAGCATTATAAGATGATCCCTCACTAAATTATCAAAGTATAAGTGTTCTCCCTGAGTATGCACCATTGCGAAAGTTCTTCGTGCTGAGACACCACGTGATGATCGGGTGTGATAGGCTCTACGTTCAAATACAACGGGTGCAAAACAGTTGCACACGCGGAATACTCAGGTTAAACTTGACAAGCCTAACATATAACAGATATGGCCTCGGAACACGGAGACCTAAAGGTCGAGCGTGAATCATATAGAAGATAGGATTAACACAGTTATGTTCACCATTGAAACTACTCCATCTCACGTGATGATCGGACATGGTTTAGTTGATTTGGATCACGTGATCACTTAGAAGATTAGAGGGATGTCTATCTTTCTTAAGTAATATGATTAATTGAACTTAAATTTATCATGAACTTAGTACCTGATAGTGTCTTGCTTGTCCATGTTGATTGTAGATAGATGGCCCGTGCTATTGTTCCGTTGAATTTTAATGCGTTCCTTGAGAAAGCAAAGTTGAAAGATGATGGTAGCAATTACACGGACTGGGTCCGTAACTTGAAGCACCGCTGGGTGCCAGACCTGCTGCAGGAGCAACACCAGATGTTGTGAACGTCTGGCAGAGCAAAGCTGATGACTACTCGATAGTTCAGTGTGCCATGCTTTACGGCTTAGAACCGGGACTTCAACGACGTTTTGAATGTCATGGAGCATATGAGATGTTCTAGGAGTTGAAGTTAATATTTCAAGCAAATGCCCGAATTGAGAGATATGAAGTCTCCAATAAGTTCTACAGCTGCAAGATGGAGGAGAATAATTCTGTCAGTGAGCATATACTCAAGATGTCTGGGTATAATAATCACTTGATTCAACTAGGAGTTAATATTCCGGAAGATAGCGTCATTGACAGAATTCTCCAATCAGTACCACCAAGCTACAAGAGCTTCGTGATGAACTATAACATGCAAGGGATGGATAAGACGATTCCCGAGCTCTTCGCGATGCTAAAAGCTGCGGAGGTAGAAATCAAGAAGGAACATCAAGTGTTGATGGTCAATAAGACCACCAGTTTCAAGAAAAAGGGCAAAGGGAAGAAGAAGGGGAACTTCAAGAAGAATAGCAAGCAAGTTACTGCTCAGGAGAAGAAACCCAAGTCTGGACCTAAGCCTGAGACTGAGTGCTTCTACTGCAAGCAGACTGGTCACTGGAAGCAGAACTGCCCCAAGTATTTGGCGGATAAGAAGGATGGCAAGGTGATCAAATGTATATGTGATATACATGTTATTTATGTGTACCTTACTAATGCTCGCAGTGGCACCTGGGTATTTGATACTGGTTCTGTTGCTAATAGTTACAACTCGAAACAGGGGCTATGGATTAAGCGAAGATTGGCTAAGGACGAGGTGACGATGCGCGTAGGAAATAGTTCCAAAGTCGATGTGATCGCGGTCGGAACGCTACCTCTACATCTACCTTCGGGATTAGTTTTAGACCTAAATAATTGTTATTTGGTGCCAGCGTTGAGCATGAACATTATATCTGGATCTTGTTTGATGCGAGACGGTTATTCATTTAAATCAGAGAATAATAGTTGTTCTATTTATATGAGTAATATCTTTTATGGTCATGCACCCTTGAAGAGTGGTCTATTTTTATTGAATCTCGATAGTAGTGATACACATATTCATAATATTGAAGCCAAAAGATGCAGAGTTGATAATGATAGTGCAACTTATTTGTGGCACTGCCATTTAGGTCATATCAGTGTAAAGCGCATGAAGAAACTCCATACTGATGGACTTTTGGAACCACTTGATTATGAATCACTTGGTACTTGCGAACCATGCCTCATGGGCAAGATGACTAAAACGCCGTTCTCCGGTACTATGGAGAGAGCAACAGATTTGTTGGAAATCATACATACAGATGTATGTGGTCCAATGAATGTTGAGGCTTGTGGCGGATATCATTATTTTCTCACCTTCACATATGATTTAAGCAGATATGGGTATATCTACTTAATGAAACATAAGTCTGAAACTTTTGAAAAGTTCAAAGAATTTCAGAGTGAAGTTGAAAATCATCGTAACAAGAAAATAAAGTTTCTACGATCTGATCGTGGAGGAGAATATTTGAGTTACGAGTTTGGTCTACATTTGAAACAATGCGGAATAGTTTCGCAACTCATGCCACCCAGAACACCACAGCGTAATGGTGTGTCCAAACATCGTAATCGTACTTTACTTGATATGGTGCGATCTATGATATCTCTTACTGATTTACCGCTATCGTTTTGGGGTTATGCTTTAGAGACGGCTGCATTCACGTTAAATAGGACAACATCAAAATCCGTTGAGACGACGCCTTATGAACTATGGTTTGGCAAGAAACCAAAGTTGTCGTTTCTTAAAGTTTGGGTCTGCGATGTTTATGTGAAAAAGCTTCAACCTGATAAGCTCGAACCCAAATCGGAGAAATGTGTCTTCATAGGATACCCAAAGGAGACCGTTGGGTACACCTTCTATCACAAATCTGAAGGCAAGACTTTTGTTGCTAAATTCGGAGTTTTTCTAGAGAACGAGTTTCTCTCGAAAGAAGTAAGTGGGAGGAAAGTAGAACTTGATGAGGTAACTGTACTGACTGCCTTATTGGAAAGTAGTTCATCACAGAAACCGGTTCCTGTGACATCTACACCAATTAGTGAAGAAGTTAATGATGATGATCATGGAACTTCAGATCAAGTTGTTACGGAACCTCGTAGGTCAAACAGAATAAGATCCGCACCAGAGTGGTACGGTAATCCTGTTCTAGAGGTCATGCTACTGGATCATGATGAACCTACGAACTATGAAGAAGCGATGGTGAGCCCAGATTCCGCAAAATGGCTTGAGGCCATGAAATCTGAGATGGGATCCATGTATGAGAACAAAGTATGGACTTTAGTTGACTTGCCCGATGATCGGCAAGCAATTGAGAATAAATGGATCTTCAAGAAGAAGACTGACGCTAACAGTAATGTTACTGTCTACAAATCTCGACTTGTTGCGAAAGGTTTTCGACAAGTTCAAGGGATTGACTACGATGAGACCTTCTCACCCGTAGCGATGCTTAAGTCTGTCCAAAATATGTTAGCAATTGCCGCATTTTATGATTATGAAATTTGGCAAATGGATGTCAAAACTGCATTCCTGAATGGATTTATGGAAGAAGAGTTGTATATGATGCAACCGGAAGGTTTTGTCAATCCAAAGGGAGCTAACAAAGTGTGCAAGCTCCAGCGATCCATTTATGGACTGGTGCAAGCCTCTCGGAGTTGGAATAAACACTTTGATAGTGTGATCAAAGCATTTGGTTTTATACAGACTTTTGAAGAAGCCTGTATTTACAAGAGAGTGAGTGGGAGCTCTGTAGCATTTCTGATATAATATGTGGATGACATATTGCTGATTGGAAATGATATAGAATTTCTGGATAGCATAAAGGGATACTTGAATAAGAGTTTTTCAATGAAAGACCTCGGTGAAACTGCTTACATATTGGGCATCAAGATCTATAGATATAGATCAAAACGCTTAATTGGACTTTCACAAAGCACATATCTTGACAAAGTTTTGAAGAAGTTCAAAATGGATCAAGCAAAGAAAGGGTTCTTGCCTGTGTTACAAGGTGTGAAGTTGAGTAAGACTCAATGCCCGACCACTGCAGAAGATAGAGAAAAGATGAAAGATGTTCCCTATGCTTCAGCCATAGGCTCTATCATGTATGCAATGCTGTATACTAGACTTGATGTGTGCCTTGCTATAAGTCTAGCAGGGAGGTACCAATGTAATCCAGGAGTGGATCACTGGACAGCGGTCAAGAACATCCTGAAATACCTAAAAAGGACTAAGGATATTTTTCTCGTTTATGGAGGTGACAAAGAGCTCATCATAAATGGTTACGTTGATGCAAGCTTTGACACTGATCCAGACGATTCTAAATCGCAAACTGGATACGTGTTTACATTGAACGGTGGAGCTGTCAGTTGGTGCAGTTCTAAACAAAGCGTCGTGGCGGGATCTACATGTGAAGCGGAGTACATAGCTGCTTCGGAAGCAGCAAATGAAGGAGTCTGGATGAAGGAGTTCATATCCGATCTAGGTGTCATACCTAGTGCATCGGGTCCAATGAAAATCTTTTGTGACAATACTGGTGCAATTCCTTGGCGAAGGAATCCAGATTTCACAAGAGAACCAAGCACATCAAGGGACACTTCAATTCCATCCGGGATCTAGTCCAGGTGGGAGACATAGAAATTTGCAAGATACATATGGATCTGAATGTTGCAGACCCATTGACTAAGCCTCTTCCACGAGCAAAACATGATCAGCACCAAGACTCCATGGGTGTTAGAATCATTACTGTGTAATCTAGATTATTGACTCTAGTGCAAGTGGGAGACTGAAGGAAATATGCCCTAGAGGCAATAATAAAGTTATTATTTATTTCCTTATATCATGATAAATGTTTATTATTCATGCTAGAATTGTATTAACCGGAAACATAATACATGTGTGAATACATAGACAAACAGATTGTCACTAGTATGCCTCTACTTGACTAGCTCGTTGATCAAAGATGGTTATGTTTCCTAGCCATAGACATGAGTTGTCATTTGATTAATGGGATCACATCATTAGGAGAATGATGTGGTTGACATGACCCATTCCGTTAGCTTAGCACACGATCGTTTAGTATGTTGCTGTTGCTTTCTTCATGACTTATACTTGTTCCTATGACTATGAGATTATGCAACTCCCGTTTACCAGAGGAACACTTTGTGTGCTACCAAACATCACAACGTAACTGGGTGATTATAAAGGTGCTCTACAGGTGTCTCCGAAGGTACATGTTGGGTTGGCGTATTCCGAGATAAGGATTTGTCACTCCGATTGTCGGAGAGGTATCTCTGGGCCCTCTCGGTAATACACATCACTTAAGCCTTGCAAGCATTGCAACTAATGAGTTAGTTGCGGGATGATGTATTACGGAACGAGTAAAGAGACTTGCCGGTAACGAGATTGAACTAGGTATTGAGATACCGACGATCGAATCTCGGGCAAGTAACATACCGATGACAAAGGGAACAACGTATGTTGTTATGCGGTCTGACCGATAAAGATCTTCGTAGAATATGTGGGAGCCAATATGAGCATCCAGGTTCCGCTATTGGTTATTGACCGGAGACATGTCTCGGTCATGTCTACATAGTTCTCGAACCCGTAGGGTCCGCACGCTTAACGTTACGATGACAGTTATTATGAGTTTATATGTTTTGATGTACCGAAGGTTGTTCAGAGTCCAGGGTGTGATCACGGACATGACGAGGAGTCTCTAAATGGTCGAGACATGAAGATTGATATATTGGAAGCCTATGTTTGGATAACGGAAGTGTTCCGGGTGAAATTGGGATTTTACCGGAGCACCAGGAGGTTACGGGAACCCCCCGGGAGGTTAATGGGCTTTAGTGGGCCTTTACGGAGAAGAGGAGAGGCGTCCAGGGCTGGGCCACGTGCCCTTCCCCCCTAGTACGAATAGGACAAGGAGAGGGGGGCGGCGCCCCCCTTCCTTCCTCTCTCCCTCCTATTTCCTCCCTCCCAAGTCCTAATCCAACTAGGAAAGGGGGAGGGAGTCCTACTCCCGGTGGGAGTAGGACTCCTCCCGGCGTGCCTCTCCCCTTGGCAGGCCGCACCCCCCTTGCTCCTTTATATACGGGGGCAGGGGGCACCCTAGAGACACAACAATTGATCGTTTGATCTTTTAGCCGTGTGCGGTGCCCCCCTCCACCATAGTCCACCTCGATAATACTGTAGCGGTGCTTAGGTGAAGCCCTGCGTCGGTAGAACATCATCATCATCACCACGCCGTCGTGCTGACGAAACTCTCCCTCAACACTCTGCTGGGTCGGAGTTCGAGGGACATCATCGGGCTGAACGTGTGCTGAACTCGGAGGTGCCGTACGTTCGGTACTTGATCGGTCGGATCGTGAAGACGTACGACTACATCAACCGCGTTGTGCTAACGCTTCCACTTTCGGTTTACGAGGGTATGTAGACAACACTCTCCCCTCTCGTTGCTATGCATCATCATGATCTTGCGTGTGTGTAAGATTTTTTTTGAAATTACTACGTTCCCCAACAGGACGGCCAACCAAGGGCACCGGCAGGGTGATGGTGCGGAGATGCCGAGGAGCCAACGAGCCAAAGAAGTCGGAAAGAGTGCATCTTTTATGGTGCGCCGGATCTGAAGCTGCGCCGGCTGGCCATGGACGCAGGTACATAGCCGGCGGGCCGAAGCCGCCCCTGCGTGCGGGGGGTGGAGGTGAGTGGTGAAGTTCACGCGCAGCCAAACCTCCGGGCTAGCGCACTGCAAAAAGCAGCAGCCGCTAGGCACAACTCCACGCCTCCACAGCCGCCACAATGGGAGGTAGACCCAGAGCAGAGCAGGGGGTGAGGGTGGCGGGGTCGGGAGAGGGGGGGGGGTTGCAGCGAGGAAGCCGCGTTGGTTGCCACGGAGGCGAACGAACGACACCAAACCCGGTCGGGCGAGAGCCCAGATCCCATCTGGGCCGGCGGAGGCCACCCACGGGAGGCACAGTCGGGGAAGGCCACCCGGCCAGCGTCGTGCCGGGAAAGAGGCCATCAGGGAGTGCCGCAGCCGAGGATCGGATCTCGGGAGAGGGGAGAATAGGAAGGCCATGGGGTCGGCGGGGAAGAGAAAAATGTCGCCGCCGCCACCATCACAGGCCCTGGTGAGGCTTCGCCAGCAGGCCCTTCGGCGACAGCGATGCGAGGGTGGGCGAGAGGTGGGGTGGCCGGCCGACGGCGGTAAGGGTTCCCCCGAGTCTCCTGGTCGGGCGAGAGGTCCTCCTCTCATGATGATGTGGCGCGCTAGCTGTGTGCACCATCGCATGGCATGCATGTCTCATTGCTAGAAGTGGTGTGGCAATGTGGCATGTCTTTGACCTATGTGCTAGAAGCACCAAATTGTTATTGTGTATCATCTCCGTCTTAAATTATTTGTCTTAAATTTATTTAGATACTGATATAACTAACATTATTTAAGGCAAGTAATTTGGGACGAAGGAAGTACAGGGCAAAGTCAAGTAGAATTTGAACATAAGATAGGCAAAAGGATAACGTAAATCAACATGTTTTTTTAACACAGTACGGACGCAAGCACTCATACATAAATAAATTCTGAAATAAATCCAGAAATAATGCGAGCACCAGGACTTGAACTCCAGTGGACTGGGGATACCACTGTTTCTCTAACCATCCAACCACAGGTGTGACACCCCAAAATTTTAACCTTGTTTTATTAATTAATTTTTTCCTAGAAACTAAAACTTTTATTTTCTATATTTCCTTCTGATTTCAGAACCACTCTTTTCTTCATTATTATGAAGTTTTACCCCAAGTGAAAACTTTTCAATCATTGTTGGACTTATTTTTCCTCTCAAGTAAAACAATTATTTTATCAGTGGAATTATTTGCATAATTTTTCCCTGATGCCTTATTTCTGTAAAAATGATTTTTCTAAGCTTCAAGGCCTCTTTTACACTACAACCATTTGATAAATTTATTTAAAAATTCCACCAAAAATTGGAGATGTCATGTGATGGTTCGAAAACACTTTTATGCAAAAATATATTTCATTCCTTGGATATTTTGAGTTCTACACCAAGTTTTTAAATCTGGTTAAGAGGACAGTTTTGCACTACAACCTATTTAAATATTTCTTAAAAACTTCTACCAAAATTTTGGGATGTCAGTAGTTGCATGCCATCCAACTTTATGCAAAAACCTAGTGTTGTCCTTTGGAAAAATTGAGTGAAGCAACCTCTTTTTCATTCTGGTCCAGCCTTGTGTTTTCTACTGCAACCCTATTTATTTTTGCACTAGTGACCTTGTTCTTTCTCCTGCTTCTAGTCAACCCTGCAAAACCCCTAAGTCCAGGAGCATGCACCCTTTGGGACAGTTTTGGTTCATGTAATGATGCCAATTACATTCTGTCCAGAATTGAAGATTTGCAAAACTTGCACTAGCAAGTTTCTTCTTTTGGCAAACTAACCTCACCACACTCTCTTTCATCTAAAGAGACCCCACTCTGGAAGTTTTGACCACCCCAAGTACTTCCTAGGTGCCTCTGGCATTTTGTCGAACACCCTGTGAGCATGACCGGTTTTGACATGAGTCTTAGTTTGCACTATGATCTTGCTTATCTTGCCTAACCACCTTGTCCACTAAACTCCTAGCTACCCCTAACCTAGGTCTGCTAATTCCCAGCGTCACCCGAGACCTCAAGCACGCCCTGGCATATTGTCGAGCACGTTCCGTGCGTGCTCTGGGCGCGAGCAGAGCGCGCGTTTTGCACGTGTCGCGCCCGAGCCGCCACGTTGCGCCCCTTGTTTTGCCCACACCACAGAGCCGTGCCATGCACTCCCCTTCTCACCAGAACACGCCAAGCAGCCCTGGTGCCCTGCAGCACCGCCGTCAGAGTCCTTGGCGGCACGCCGGCGTCCGCAGCGCGCCTCTGCCAGGTCGGTGCCGCCCAAGCCTATCTCGCTCGCCACCTGCCCCTGGAGCAGCTCAGCCTCATCCTCTCGTGTGTCCTCTAGCTCTCGTCGCCGCCACGACGCCCTACCGCTATAGGGAGGTGGTTCACCGGCGAACTTATCCACGGCCGCCGCAAACCGACCTCGTTGCGCTATATAAGGAGGCCCCCGAACTCATTCGAGCATGCAGGCAACCTCAAGCCACCCCCATGGCACCCCCACAGTCGGCAATCGTCGGGGGAAGCCGTCTTCCCCGACTCCGGCCGGTACGGCCGCTGCCATGTCTTAGTCCGATTCGTCGCGAGCCGAGCCCCTCCAGTCCAACCAGTGCCACCAACCTTCTCCTCTCACCCTTGAGGTGCCGTCCAGCACCTCAAACACGTTCGATAGCCATCGGAGTTCAAACCCCCCAAAACTCCCAAAGCCACCGGCCGCCGCGGAGCTCGCCATCGATGACTCACTCCGTCCCCGCCGGCAAGTAGGCCACCGGAAGGATCGCCTTGATCTTGCGGATCCATCCCTGTCCTTGGATCCCCGTGGGATGCCTCCGTTCGCTGGCGGCAATCGCCGGAGCTCTGTCTCTGTTCGGTCGAAGGAAAACGACGCGCACGTGGACTGGTCAAACCTGACCAGTGGGCCAGGCGGGCCCACCGTCAGTGACCTAGCGCCGGTCCATGCTAGATAAGTGAAGGCGTATTCCTAGAGTACGTCTTCGACGTGTATTTATCCGAATCGTTTTCTTTTTATTCTGTTTTATTTTTTTAAACAGATTTTGACCAGAGCTTTGACTGCCTATAACTTTTTAATAACAACTCCAAATGAATTGATTCCTTTTCCTACCTCTCTCAAATTTAATCTAGTTTATTTTAAGATTTATTTGAAAAAATTTCAAAACAACTTTTTGTGCTGTTTTGAATTTGTGTGTTAATTCAAATTTATTTAAAATAGGACTTTGGAGAGAGAGAAGAAAACTTTCAAAAGTTTTGGAGTGCACCTTGCCTTTCCACACATTGAAGGCAAGCATCCTGAACCCTGGTATAATATTTTTGATGTGTTGGTTGACACGATTATAACACCACCTTATTTCGGAAAACTCGTTATTTTATGTGGTGATACGATCCTTTGCATGAATGCATATTAGTGATTTCCTTGCTGGTGGAAATTGAATATACTTGAGATGGTAATCATCCTCATGTGCCTTGCGTGCATGACGGAAAGGAATCCGGGGAAACCTCTGCCTTGGGTAGGCGTGAGCTTGTCGCCGGTCTCCATCGGGACGGTTATGTCCGGTATGGCATAATAAGGTGTAATGAGCGATGATTCTGTTGGTTGAAATATAATTGTTATACATGTCATACAGGGAAATTATTAACCTCCTGAGTCGACCGTAGATCGAGTCTTGTTCCAGTAACCCCCACACTTGTTTCGTACTACCACTTGTCCCTGCCACAGGTAGGGTACGGTTCAGTAATTTGTCAACCCCTTTCTAGCACACACCGTACAGAGGGGCCGGGATGAGGGTACCATGGCCATGGATTAAAGCCAGTCATCCGGTCAGGGGGCATGGGTGTTTTGGTTGTAGTCGAGGGGGTAGCTTCCCCAGTTTTGCGCGCGGTATAAATTTTGTGATCCCATGCTAATCGAGGTTGTAGCCTCCCCACTTAGAGTTTTTGCTTAACGAGTGTCGTGGGTGATTCCAGACACCGGTAAGTTAAGCTGGTGTGTGCAAGTCAGGTGCGTTTTCATTTAAAAGACCGTAGACGGAATTAGTCCCGATGGACTAAAGGAATCCGTTACTCGTGGGTAAAGAGTACACCCTCTGCAGAGATTAAACCTATTCGAATAGCCGTGTCCATGGTTAAGGATTACAGTCTGGAATGGGTCAAGTGTCGGTCTTAGTGTCGGTCTTCGGAGGAGAAACTGTTAAACCAGAACATGATTCATGACTTGTGACTTATGATGATTATGATTATTATTATTATGGACTAACCCCTCAATATTATCTGAAGTATTGAGTATCCCTGGGACGGTTTTACCTCCTGGATATCCACTGTGATTATTTGTAAGCCCTTTATGTGGTGTCGCTGAGACGCCCGACTGTGGCATGCTTGTTATTTATTTACCTTATAAGCCCTTTATGTGGTGCCGTTGAGACGCCCGACTGTGGCATGCTTGTTATTTATTTACCTTATAAGCCCTTTTTGTGGTGTCGCTGAGACGCCTGACTGTGGCATGCTTGACATTTATTTACTTTATAAGCCCTTTATGTGGTGTCGCTGAGACGCCCGACTGTGGCATGCTGTTATTTATTTTCTTTATAAGCCCTTTATGTGGTGTCGCTTAGACGCCCGACTGTGTCCTGATGTTGTTTATTTATTTTATAAGCCCTTTATGTGGTGTCGCTAAGACGCCCGACTGAGGCATTTCTCTTTGTTTGCTAACCTTTCGAGGCGTCGCTTCAGACACCCGATTGGTGCATTTTATAATTAATATGTTATTGCATATTCATAAATAACCTGGTTGCATGCATCAGAGTTTTTATTATCTTTTGTGACTGACGTCATGATCATAAAATATTTCAGAACATCATTGTGATATTATATCCATGTTCATAATGTTTGCGAGTACATTCAAAGTACTCACTGGCTTGTCCCTAGCTATTGTCTTGGCCAGATTTCTTGCGCGGAGAGGAGCGACCATGACGACAGCCCCGGAACCTAAGCAATGGTGATAGCAGTCTTGCGAAGATAGGAGTTAACCTGGTCAGCTGTTTCTGTGGGAAATGGAGTCCTATAGACACTGATGATCCACAAACCGCTTCCGCCATCAACCACTAGAAACCATTTGTTGTACTCACAGACCAGAACGGTCTTGTACTGCATATTTTGTATTTCGCTTGGAATTTCTGTATCAAGTTGGTGCCTCATCAGCTAACAGTAATCCTGGGGCTGGTGAGCACAAAGGCCATTTTCTGGAAAATTAATACCCAGAAAACCGGTCGCCACAAACTTGGTATCAGAGCCAGGCTGACCATTGGCTAATCCTATCTTAGCCAGGTCGAAAAACCTAGGTAAGCCAAACCACCAGACCTTAACCAAAACCCAGCCAAGCTTCTTGTGCAAGATAGCCACATAGTGACCCCGACACTTTTTGCAGTCGGTGCCCAACCTATCAACCTAGCCTATCGATCACGCGCCAGTGATCGATGCCTATAATGTCTCATTCACAAGCGTGCGAAGGAAGACTTCGTCCCCTTTTTCTATAAAAAGGGAACACTCGCCCCAACTCAGGACAACACAGCCTCTACCCCAAACCAAGCCATAATGCCTGGCCCCCTCATGCATAATGAAACCACAACAACCAACCTTGGAGGTTTTGTGACCATACTCGCAAACCTCACCCGCCGTGCCTATGCGTTAGAAGAGCCCCCAGAATATGTTGTGTACCAAGGACCCATGGGCGGTGAAAGCCGTCAATTCTGGGCCACTGTGCACATTTACGGTAAGGGTCTGTCGCCAGAACGCCCCTACAGGTTCACCGGAAGGACAACTTCCTTCGAGCCACAAGCCATCCAGCTAGCTGCTCGAGAGGCTATAGTTCAACTCCGGCAGTTGTCGCCCAGAGTTAACTGTCGCTCGTTCTACTACTACCCCAAGCGTGAAGGGTATGGTAGACCACCCCAAGTTGCCAACGGAGATCATGAGACGGATCCTACACTGTTGCACCTAGTGCGCTATGTAGGTACACTAGAGGCACTATTCGATCAAATCACCATTGATCTGATCGCAGCTCGTGGAGAGCTGGTTCGTCGAGCCCCGGCGAGAGGAGAAGACGAGCCCGATGCCGACAACCCAGTCGTGTTGTTCGGACTCCCGATCGAGACCCTGAGGTCAGCCTCAGCCATCAACCAAGATACTTTGATGACCCCAGAAAGGCTTCGTCGCCTTTTGGGAGCACACTCCAACGGGATTGTGGCCAACAATCCCCGCAATGGTCATCATCGCTACCCCGACCCTGCAGCCCCTCCACCATCTCCGGCTAATTCCAACGGTGAGACCTGTGGAGAAACCTCGACATCCACAAGGCAAGCTCGCTTGGATATTAACGAGGTAGACTAAGTCACCCGAGTAGTGCCGAGTCTCAGTGTATCCTCGCTTTGTAATCTTGTGACCTTGTGAATTAACGCAGCCTGTTGTTGTGCCTTTGTTTTAATAGTAGCCCTTGCATAATTATGTCAGCACGCAGTTGCATATTTTTCCAGGCACAGCTGCCAACAACCAACCACGACAACCCCCATAGTGATACGTCACTTTAGTGAGGTATGTACCTGTGGCTTTGACCTCGACCCTTGGAGCTAAGCTGGCAAATTTATTACCTTTCACCACGGTAAAATGACCCAGCTCCAGTGCTATAAAAGGGCACCTCATGACCTTGCCAAGCACCCTCACCTTGTGCACCACCCTCACAACCATTTCCTGCCATGCCGAGCCCTAGTATTTATCTGAGAACCCCAGATGCAACCCCGGGTAGTTTTGTCAAAATATTGTGGGACTTTACCTGCAGTACCATGGGTTCTACCCAGCCACCCCAGTACGAGCTATTCAAATCGAGAATCACACCTTCCACCTCGAAATATTGGGCAGCAGTACACATCCCTCCCGTAGACTCCAACCAAGACCCAACGGAAGTTTCCTTCATGGGGAAATCTATGCCGACCCCCACATATGGCCATAGAAGTTGCTGCTTACGAAGCACTCGCTCGCCTTCGATTCGCGGTACCCTATGCCAGCGAATGAGGGTATTATTACTTTCTGAGCCGTGCAGCAGCCGGAGAAGTAACATCTTTTCCCGATGGACGGATTGAGAGAGACCCAGTGCTGGCCAACCTAGTACAGTACGTCATCACTCAAGAATGTTTGACCCAGCGAGTAATGGGTTACCTCCAGAGTCTCGCTGATTTGAATCCTCAGATTGCCATCGGCAGACCACTGAGGCCCAACCAGGAGAGACACATTCAGCGGCTGATCAATCCGCTTTCCCCGATAGAAGAGGAATGCATCCCAGTACCAGAGACGTTTTCTCGGGACCCCGTCCAGTTACCGTTTGCATTATAGACATCACTGCTATGTTTATTCTTGCAACTTTTACTTATGTGTTGTAACTTATGCGTGGTACCCCGAGTTTGCGCGGCGAGTAAATCTTTTAGTTTCTATTAATATGAGTAGTTCTGTTGCGGTTTGACTCTAATATTATTGTTTCTATCGCGAAAAATCCTGGAGTGAGATTTCTTTTCCCTGAGTTGCTGCATCGTATATCTTCTCACGACGTGGATCACTTTATTTCACACAGCACCACGGCAGCAGACTCACAATCGCTCGGACACATACCCTGCTTGCAAAAAACACGTTTTCGTGGAGTTTTTGTTTTCAAAACAGCTCTTAGCAAATCTTGAGGACGAGATTTTTTCTTAGGGGGGTAGTGTTGTGACACCCCAAAATTTTAACCTTGTTTTATTAATTAAATTTTTTCCTAGAAACTAAAACTTTTATTTTCTGTATTTCCTTCTGATTTCAGAACCACTCTTTTCTTCATTATTATGAAGTTTTACCCCAAGTGAAAACTTTTCAATCATTGTTGGACTTATTTTTCCTCTCAAGTAAAACAATTATTTTATCAGTGGAATTATTTGCATAATTTTTCCCTGATGCCTTATTTCTGTAAAAATGATTTTTCTAAGCTTCAAGGCCTCTTTTACACTACAACCATTTGATAAATTTATTTAAAAATTCCACCAAAAATTGGAGATGTCATGTGATGGTTCTAAAACACTTTTATGCAAAAATATATTTCATTCCTTGGATATTTTGAGTTCTACACCAAGTTTTCAAATCTGGTCGAGAGGACAGTTTTGCACTACAACCTATTTAAATATTTCTTAAAAACTTCTACCAACATTTTGGGATGTCAGTAGTAGCATGCCATCCAACTTAAAGCAAAAACCTAGTGTTATCCTTTGGAAAAATAGAGTGAAGCAACCTCTTTTTCATTCTGGTCCAGCCTTGTGTTTTCTATTGCAACCCTATTTATTTTTGCACTAGTGACCTTGTGCTTTCTCCTGCTTCTAGTCAACCCTGCAAAACCCCTAAGTCGAGGAGCATGCACCCTTTGGGACAGTTTTGGTTCATGTAATGATGCCAATTACATTCTGTCCAGAATTGAAGATTTGCAAAACGTGCACTAGCAAGTTTCTTCTTTTGGCAAACTAACCTCACCACCCTCTCTTTCATCTAAAGAGACCCCACTCTGGAAGTTTTGACCACCCCAAGTACTTCCTAGGTGCCTCTGGCATTTTGTTGAACACCCTGTGAGCATGACCCGTTTTGACATGAGTCTTAGTTTGCACTATGATCTTGCTTATCTTGCCTAACCACCTTGTCCACTAAACTCCTAGCTACCCTAACCTAGGTCTGCTAATTCCCAGCCTCACCCGAGACCTCTAGCACGCCCTGGTATATTGTCGAGCACGTTCCGTGCGTGCTCTGGGCGCGAGCAGAGCGCGCGTTTTGCACGTGGCGCACCCAAGCCGCCACGTTGCGCCCCTGGTTTTTGCCCACACCACAGAGCCGCGCCACGCACTCCCCTTCTCACCAGAACACGCCAAGCAGCCCTGGTGCCCTGCAGCACCGTCGTCAGAGCCCTTGGCGGCACGCCGGCGTCCGCAGCGCGCCTCTGCCAGGTCGGTGCCGCCCAAGCCTATCCCGCTCGCCACCTGCCTCTGGAGCAGCTCAGCCTCATCCTCTCGCGTGTCCTCTAGCTCTCGTCGCCGCCACGACGCCCTGCCGCTACAGGGAGGCGGTTCACTGGCGAACTTATCCACGGCCGCCGCAAACCGACCTCGTTGCGCTATATAAGGAGGCCCCCGAACTCATTCGAGCATGCAGGCAACCTCAAGCCACCCCCATGGCACCCCCACAGTCGGCAATCGTCGGGGGAAGCCGTCTTCCCCGACTCCAGCCGGTTTGGCCGCCGCCATGTCTCAGTCCGATTCGTCGCGAGCCGAGCCCCTCCAGTCCAACTAGTGCCACCAACCTTCTCCTCTCACCCTTGTGGAGCCGTCCAACACCTCAAACACGATCGATAGCCACCGGAGTTCAAACCCCCCAAAACTCCCGAAGCCACCGGCCGCCGCGGAGGTCGCCGTCGACGACTCACTCCGTCCCCGCCGGCAAGTAGACCACCGGAAGGATCACCTTCATCTTGCGGATCCATCCCTGTCCTTGGATCCCCGTGGGATGCCTCCGTTTGCCGGCGGCGATCGCCGGAGCTCCGTCTCTGTTCGGTCGAAGGAAAATGACACGCGCGTGGACTGGTCAAACCTGACCAGTGGGCCAGGCGGGCCCACCGTCAGTGACCCAGCACCGGTCCACGCTGGATAAGTGAAGGCGTATTCCCAGAGTACGTCTTTGACGTGTATTTATCCGAATCGTTTTCCTTTTATTCTGTTTTATTTTTTTTAAACAGATTTTTACCACAGCTTTGACTGCCTATAACTTTTTAATGACAACTCCAAATGAATTGATTCCTTTTCCTACCTCTCTCAAATTTAATCTAGTTTATTTTAAGATTTATTTGAAAAATTTTCAAAACAACTTTTTGTGCTGTTTTGAATTTGTGTGTTAATTCAAATTTATTTAAAATAGGACTTTGGAGAGAGAGAAGAAAACTTTCAAAAGTTTTGGAGTGCACCCTGCCTTTCCACACATTGAAGGCAAGCATCCTGAACCCTGGTATAATATTTTTGATGTGTTGGTTGACACGATTATAACACCACCTTATTTCGGAAAACTCGTTATTTTATGTGGTAATACGATCCTTTGCATGAATGCATATTAGTGATTTCCTTGCTGGTGGAAATTGAATATACTTGAGATGGTAATCATCCTCATGTGCCTTGCGTGCATGCCGGAAAGGAATCCGGGGAAACCTCTGCCTTGGGTAGGCGTGAGCTTGTCGTCGGTCTCCGTCGGGACGGTTATGTCCGGTATGGCATAATAAGGTGTAATGAGCGGTGATTCTGTTGGTTAAAATATAATTGTTATACATGTCATACCGGGAAATTATTAACCTCCTGAGTCGACCGTAGATCGAGTCTTGTTCCAGTAACCCCCACACTTGTTTCGTGCTACCACTTGTCCCTGCCACAGGTAGGGTACGGTTCAGTAATTTGTCAACCCCTCTCTAGCACACACCGTACAGAGGGGCCGGGATGAGGGTAACATGGCCATGGATTGAAGCCAGTAATCCGGTCAGGGGGCATGGGTGTTTCGGTTGTAGTCGAGGGGGTAGCTTCCCCAGTTTTGCGCGCGGTATAAATTTTGTGATCCCATGCTAATCGAGGTTGTAGCCTCCCCACTTAGAGTTTTTGCTTAACGAGTGTCGTGGGTGATTCCAGACACCGGTAAGTTAAGCTGGTGTGTGCAAGTCAGGTGCGTTTTCATTTAAAAGACCGTAGACGAAATTAGTCCTGATGGACTAAAGGAATCCGTTACTCGTGGGTAAAGAGCACACCCTCTGCAGAGATTAAACCTATTCGAATAGCCGTGTCCATGGTTAAGGATTACAGTCTGGAATGGGTCAAGTGTCGGTCTTAGTGTCGGTCTTCGGAGGAGAAACTGTTAAACCATAACATGATTCGTGACTTGTGACTTATGATGATTATGATTATTATTATTATGGACTAACCCCTCGATATTATCTGAAGTATTGAGTATTCCTGGGACGGTTTTACCTCCTGGATGTCCACTGTGATTTATTTGTAAGCCCTTTATGTGGTGTCGCTGAGATGTCCGACTGTGGCATGCTTGTTATTTATTTACCTTATAAGCCCTTTATGTGGTGTCGCTGAGACGCCCGACTGTGGCATGCTTGTTATTTATTTACCTTATAAGCCCTTTTCTGGTGTCGCTGAGATGCCCGACTGTGGCATGCTTGACATTTATTTACTTTATAAGCCCTTTATGTGGTGTCGCTGAGACGCCCGACTGTGGCATGCTGTTATTTATTTTCTTTATAAGCCCTTTATGTGGTGTCGCTCAGACGCCCGACTGTGTCCTGCTGTTGTTTATTTATTTTATAAGCCCTTTATGTGGTGTCGCTCAGACGCCCGACTGAGGCATTTCTCTTTGTTTGCTAACCTTTCGAGGCGTTGCTTCAGACACCCGATCGGTGCATTTTATAATTAATATGTTATTGCATATTTATAAATAACCTGCTTGCATGCATCAGAGTTTTTATTATCTTTTGTGACTGACGTCATGATCATAAAATATTTCAGAACATCGTTGTGATATTATACCCGTGTTCATAATGTTTGCGAGTACATTCAAAGTACTCACTGGCTTGTGCCTGACTATTGTCTTGGCCAGATTTGTTGCGCGGAGAGGAGCGACCATGACGATAGCCCCGGAACCTAAGCAACGGTGATAGCAGTCTCACGAAGATAGGAGTTAACCTGGTCAGCTGTTCCTGTGGGAAATGGAGTCCTATAGACACTGATGATCCACAAACCGCTTCCGCCATCAACCACTAGAAACCATTTGTTGTACTCACAGACCAGAACGGTCTTGTACTGCATATTTTGTATTTCGCTTGGAATTTCTGTATCAAGTTGGTGCCTCATCAGCTAACAGTAATCCTGGGGCTGGTGAGCACAAAGGCCATTTTCTGGAAAATTAATACCCAGAAAACCGGTCGCCACAACAGGTTGGTTCACGAAATCAACATGTTTATTTATCCAAACAGGGTCGGAGCTTGGGCCTGGGCATTCAGGCCCATATCCAGGGTGTCGAACATTTATAGGCTATTAGCTATATGGATTTGTCAAGCAATAGTTTCCAAGGTTGAGGATTAGTGACTCCCGGTAAGACGAGAGCTGAAGCATCAAATATAATCCATGATCATCCCTATCGACCTCGGCAGTTGTATCTGCATCCGTATCTAGACAAATATAAGACAAGAATTTTAGGACGGAGGGAGTATAAGCGTGATCTAGAGATGCTACCATTCACATTTTTTTGGCGGACCCAGCAGGTGAAAATTTCCAGGCCGAAGGGTTCTCCATCTGTGTTGCATGCGATATAGGTTTTACTGCAATTTTTTAGCTCATCAAGTTTCGAGATATACCGAGTCATAAATTCATGTGTAGCAAAAGAATTTTGAAAAATGCTCACATGAATCTCCGGAAGGCGCATATTGCGACGGATTGTCTAAACTTGTCTTAGATTTGTCAAAATACAGATGTATCTAGTTATGTTTTAGTGTTAGATACATTCGTATCTAGACAAATTTAAGACAAGAATTTTGGGACGAAGGGAGTATTTTTTAGGAACCACTGGGCTTTATTGCATAATAGAAATATGTGATAGAACACAAATAATATCTGCTACATTAATAGCCAAATATGGCGCCCGATGGGTAACGAAGCAGAGGCTCTAACAAGAGCATGGGCCTCCTCATTATGTTGTCTGTGTTCATGACTGAAGATCATCTCCTGTAGTGATCGCCGCTTGTGTTCGATTTCGTGAAGAAGTGTGAGCTATATTTTTTTAAAGAAGAAACCTCGCCACTTTATTGATCAAGGATGTTCATAGGCACACGTGCTGGGTCATGGGGGTTAACCAGCCATACGTGCCTACCTACATTCAGATTACAAGAAAATTTGGCGAGATTATGAGCCTCGAAGTTATGGTTTCTAGTCTCATGAACAAAGGAACATAAATCAAAACTATTACAATGATTTGATATTTCCTGAACAATGGCAGCATGGACTCCTCCCGTGCCTTTGTTGATGTCGTTCACTACTCCCAAGCAATCCGACACCACCTTTATTTTCTGTTGGAGAAGATCATCCGCCAGAGCCATGCCTTCCCTGCAAGCATAGGTTTCAAGAATTGTTGGGTCTCTGGTTCCATTGAACACCACCGCGGATGAACCGAGGTATATCCCAGTATGATCACGGCACACCGCGGCAACTGCTCCTCCTCTTCTGTTGCGCGCCAAGGCGCCATCCACGTTGATTTTGGCTACTCCCTCCAGCGATGGTATCCATACCCGAGGTTCGTTGCATCGCCCCGCCTCCCCAGGGTTGTTCATAGGCCCTTGGGAAGGAACCTGACTAAGCTCAGATATGTATCGCTCAACGAAAGATAAAGTTTGCCCCGACGATTGGAATATACCTTCATGGATAGCTTGTCTTCGTGCAAACCATATCGACCAAAGGGTCACCACCATTCGTACAAACAGGTCCGATCAAGGTCCTCATTGAGCTGGAAAAGCCAGTTCTTTGCTCGGGGCTCCTCACTTGCCGCCATTTTGGACACCAGTACAGGATCCGCCAAAGCCCAAGTGCACCGTGCATGGGTGCAGGCTAGTAATGCATGACGCCATGAATCAGCTACCCCGCACAAAGGGCATGCGTCCCTTGTTGACATATTCCGTCAGTTCAGCACATCTGTCGTTGGGAGCGAGTGGCGAGCCAAACGCCATAGAAACACTCGTAGTTTTGATGGTACTTTCATGTTCCAAAGATTTGTCCAGTCCTCTTCCTCCTTACTCCCAGTTGAGGAGCCGCTCCTCCCCTCAAGCCAATTTTCTCTGGTGATCTTTGTCTTAACCATGAACTTGTATGCAGAGCTAACTGTGAAGCGTCCTTTCTTGTCAGGGTGCCATGCCCAAAAGTCGTCTATGTTCCTTGTACATATCGGAATCTTCATGATCGCTTCAGCATCTGTGGGAAGAAAAACTGTTGTAACCAGCGCCGAGTCCCATGATGCCGTCGATGGCAGTAGCAGTTCTGAGACCAAGTCCGGTGGATTTTGGACCAGGGAAACTATTGGGCGCAGAGACGATTCTTTGGGATTCCAGTTATGCTCCCAAATCTTCGTGCTCAGGCCGTTACCAATCCTCCGGATTAATCCCTGTTTGAGGATGTCTCTACCCTCCAGCAAAGCTCGCCAAATTTGTGACGGTCGTGAGCCCAGCTCGGCATCGAGGAACGAGACTTGAGGGAAATAAGAAGCCTTCAGAATTCTTGCACTTAAAGAAGTGGGGTCATTAAGCACCCTCCATGCCTGACGAGCTAGAAGTGCCAAGTTAAAAAGCTCGAGGTCTCTAAAACCCATTCCACCAAGATATTTAGGTCTCGTCATCACCTCCCAAGAGACCCATGCCGGTTTCCTTCCTCCCTGTTTACATCCCCACAAGAACTTGCGAATGATTGAATTGATATGGCTGCACAGTCCTCGAGGCAATTTGAAGCATGACATTGAAAAGACGGGAATTGCTTGTGCTACAGATTTGATTAAAACCTCTTTACCACCTGCTGACAAACACTTACCCATCCAGCCTTTCACTTTATCCCAAACCCGATCACTCAGATGTTTGAACGTACCCATCTTTGAGTGACCTATGTCAGTTGGATTCCAAGGTATCTATCACTCAATGATTCATTTGGCACTTGTAAACAACCCTTGACTGCATCTCTGACAATTTGCGGGCACCCTTTGCTAAAGAAAATGGAAGATTTGTCCTTATTAATCCTCTGACCCAAAGCCCTGCAGTATATATCCAATAGGTTTGACACCTCTTCTGCTCCATCAACACTCGCCTTGAAAAACAGCAGGCTATCATCCGCGAATAAAAGGTGGTTCACCGACGGAGCCGATGGTGCTACCTTAATGCCGCTGAGCTGGGATGAATCATTCTAAGACTTTAACAGGCACGAAAGGCCCTCTGCTGCCAACAAGAAAAGGTATGGAGAGATAGGATCTCCCTGTCGAATACCTCGAGAAGGGTTAAAACCCTCCAAAATGTTACCATTAAAAAGAATAGAAAAAGAAACTGTTTTGACCATGTTCATGACGATCGTGATCCAATGTTCCGCAAAGCCTAGTTTCCTCATGATAGCTTCCAGGTAACTCCACTCAACCCTATCACAAGCTTTCATCATGTCCAGCTTGAGTGCACAATGACTATTTCCCTTCGACTTGTTCCTCTTCATGAAGTGTAAGCACTCATAGGCTCAGATTATGTTGTCAGTAATCAACCTGCCCGAAAAGAATGCAGAATGCTCCTCTGAAATAATCTCAGGTAGTATAACTTTCAAACGGTTTGACAAGACCTTCGATGCTATCTTGTAGAACACGTTACATAAACTGATAGGACGAAACAATGACAATAAGGTAGGATTTGATACCTTTGGTATTAGCACCAGGAAAGTATCGTTAACACATTCTGGGCTCTCCTCCCCCCTCACAATGCGGAGTACTGCCCTGGTAACAGCCGCTCCACAAGTGTCCCAATGATGTTGGAATAAGTGTGCAGGAAAACCATCTGGCCCCGGGGCCTTAGTGGGAAACATTTGAAAGAGAGCGTTCCTGACTTCCCCTTCTGTGTACGGGGCAAGAAGTTGATCGTTCATGGCTGCTATTACTTTGACTGGGACGTGTTGAAGTACCTCTTCCATGCCGTGAACCCCCTCTGAGCAATATAAATTTTTGTACTATCCTAGTGCTAGAGTCTGCATCTCCGTGAGGTCCTCTGTAACTTGCCCATCTTGTTTTTGCAATGATTTGATTAAGTTTTTCCGCCTCCTCATAGACGCTCTCAGATGAAAAAAGTGTGTGTTGCAGTCGCCCTGAGACAACCACTGAACGCGGGATCTTTGGCGCCACATGAGTTCTTCCCGAAGATAGAGCTCGATCAACCTGTCATTAACCTTGATCTCAGCATGAGTCGGTCCCATCCTGTGTGGGTCATTTCTGAGTTTGTCCAACTCTCTCTTAAGCCGTCTGATTTCTCCTTTTACACTGCCAAAAGATGTCTTGCTCCATTCGCCCAGATTATGTGATAACGCCGCTAGGTTAGCTCGCACTTCCGCAACCATCAGATTGGGGCCATTCGCCTCCCATGCATTCTGGACAGCCGGGATCAAACCTGGATGGGTGTCCCACATGCATTCGTATTTAAACCTTGCCTCGGTCCTTCTTCCAACAGTTGGAGTGAGATGCAGCAGGATCGGCGAGTGGTCAGATGTTGCCGCGGTGAGATGCTCCACGGCAGCCAGCGGGAATTGTGAACACCACTCGATCGAACCGAAAGCTCTATCCAGCCTGACCCTAGTAAAAGATCCACCTGCCACCTTCTTTTCGAAGGTCCACTTACGGCCTTGAAACCCTAAGTCAATCAGGCCACATACATCCACCGCATCCCGGAAGCCCTGCATTTGTGTTTGGCTTCTCATGCCTATGCCATCATGCTCGTCGTGGCGAAGAACCTCGTTAAATCTCCTATACATGCCCATGGCAGGTTTTGGAGCACTGCTAGATTCTTCATTGTGTCCCATGTTCTCTGTCGTAGATGTGTTTGAGCTTCGCCATAAAAGCATGATAACCTCCATGGGTCACCACCAAGATCAGAAACTTTCATATCAATATGATACTGCGAGTAACCCAAATTCTCCATCTTTATTTCATTATTCCAGTACATCACTAAACCTCCGCTCCTACCAGAGGAGTCAACAGAAAAAGAGTTATCAAAACCTAGAGTACTCTTTAAGTTTTCAGCTCTAACCCCACTAATCTGGGTTTCCACTAAGCAAAGTACTCTAGGGGCAAACTTTATCGTGAGTTCGCGTAGCTCTTGAACTGTCGGGGCGTTGTCTATCCCGCGACAGTTCCAACACAACAGACTCATTGTGCTCAGCGGTCCTCCTCGAAGGAGGCCGCCGATTTTGCTTCACTGATCTTTCCTGCTGCTGTGTTTTTCTCCAGGCCTGCCATGCCTTGCTTCTCAAACTGTTGGTTGGTCTTGGTCCTCTTAGGGTCTTGCTTCGGTGGAGGGCTCATTGGGGTTGCTTCACCGCTAGCTTTAGCTGCCAAAACCAGTTCCAGCCCCGTAGATCCCAGCTGGCTAGTGGGTTCAACAACCTGCTGCGAAGATCGCTTCCGGTTGCCATCAGAAAGCTCCATATCAGAAGCATGCTGCTCCTCTAGGTCCTCAGGTCCCTCCTTTGAACTTGCACCAGACGGACCCCCTTGGGCATGTGATTTTTGGTTCCTGCTACGCCGACGAGTGCCCCAGGCAGTGGTTGCCAGCGCTCTCAAGTTTTTGAAAGTCAGCTGATGGGGGGTGGATTCCGTCCCCGTGCTCCTTGAACTCGTGGCTCATCATGCCACAGACTTGGCATCAGTCAGGCAGCCGCTCGTACTTTACCGCGAAGATCACCCTCTCTCCTCCACGGATCAGAGATATTACTTTCTTGAGAGGGTTTCTCACATCAAGACGAACCCTAACTCTGTAGAAAACTATATAGATTTGTCTAAAAAAACTATATAGATTTCTGCATCGGCCTGGAGTTCAGCCTGGTAATGAGTCTAGCATAGCCCATGCACTCCAATGCCTTCCAATCGGCTCAAGCAGTCTGCTGGTTCCTATTCGGCGCCCGCTGCGCCTGTTACTGTGTTAATCGCAAACCAGCGCACACCCCTACTCCGAGCTGGGCCGGCCCGTTTTATCTCTTTTTTCGGTTAAAACTGCGAAATGTGCAAAAACGCATGCGTGATGAGTCAAACCAGGGACCTCTTAGTCTCGTCAAACTCCACTAACCACCCGATCACAACACCCTTTCGTGATGACTTCTCCCTTTTCTTCTATTTCTACTTTCTTTTCTTTTCTCTTTTATTTCGGTTTTTCTGTTTTTTTATTTTATTTCCTTTTTCCTTTTTTCGCTTTCCTTTTCCTTTTCCTTTATTCAATTCGTGACTTTTTTCAAAGTCCATGATTTTTTTTTAAAATTGATGACCTTTTTTCGGACTTGTGAACTTTTTTTGAACTTTTGTGAACTTTTTTTAAAATTGATGAACATTATTTCAAATACGTGAAATTTTCCTAAAACTGTGAACTCCTGTTCAAAATCAATGAACTTTCTTCAATTTTTGGTGAACTTTTTTTCAAAATTGATGAACTTTTTTCCAAGGCGCAGAAGGTGCCGTACAGGAGCTCTCAACAACACACTCAACTTGTTGTAAATTATGGAGAGCACGACCTAGTAGAAGGAAAAATGAGCTGGGTTTTACCATGTTTACTTTCTTTTCCTGTTTTAATTTTTTTTCTTTCTTTTCCTTCATTTTTACTCGTCTAGTTCAACATGTTTTTTCTGTGTCTTTTTACTCGGTTTTCACATGCTTTTTCCTCGAATAATGTCGGTTAACAAACATAGAAAAAATGCAATTAAGTATTAAAAATGTTGAACAAGTATTTTAAAAATGTTGAAGAAGTATAAAAAATGTTGAATACATATTAAAAATGTTGAACGAGTATTTGAAAAATGTTGAACAAGTATTAAAAAATATTGAACGAGTATATGAAAAATGTTGAACAACTATTTGAAAAAATGTTGAATAAGTACTAAAAATGGTGAGCAAGTATTTGAAAATGTTGAACAAGTGTTCGAACAATGTTGAACGTGTATTAAAAAATGTTTTTAACATGTACAAAAATGTAGAGAGAAACAAAAACAAAAACAATAAAAAACAAAAGAGAAAGAAAGAATGGAGAAGAAAAAAAGAAAACCCCCAAAAGGAAAAGCAAACAAAAAATGGGAGGAACAAAGAAAATAATGAAAAAACCGGAGAGGAAGAAAATACAAAAAACAATGAAAACAAATGGAGAAGAAAAGAAAAAGAACAAAAAAAATGAAAAAATGAAAAAAGGGAGGAAAAAACAAATAACATAGCAGAAAATAGAGAAAGAAAAGAAAAATAGGATGCACAAGTACGACGCCCCCCAGATACTTTAACATGAGCTTCAGTGTAGCCCAGTGGCTACGAGCTTTGCACTACGCCCTGCAGACCGACGCACGCACCCAGAGGAAGCCGCCCCATCACCGTCCTGCCTCCCGCCACACCCTAAAATCGCTAATTAAATACCACTCTTTTTAATAATTTGGATTGCTTATCACATGTGTCACATGGTATTAAGCTCTTTGCAAAGGTTAGTTCAATCTTTTCAGATTGTGACAAGTGACGTATTGCATTTGTCGCAACGTGGGAGGATTTTCCTTTTTTTCGTAGATCCGTATATTTAAAATGTTTTATCTCTTAAATTGCATGTCCAAATTTCAAACCGTTTTCACTTGATTTCCTCACGTCGAGATATTTAAAATTAGATCCTATATTGATAGGTTTTGACCTTTTTTAAAATAGATTGGGAGCACAGTTTATTTTTTCCGAAAGAGGCACGACTTTACCTCTCGCAGAAGCAAATCCGTGCCTCCACAAGTAGTAAGTCTGTGCCTCCCGCCACACCCTAAAATCGCTAATTAAATACCACTCTTTTTAATAATTTGGATTGCTTATCACATGTGTCACATGGTATTAAGCTCTTTGCAAAGGTTAGTTCAATCTTTTCAGATTGTGACAAGTGACGTATTGCATTTGTCGCAACGTGGGAGGATTTTCCTTTTTTTCGTAGATCCGTATATTTAAAATGTTTTATCTCTTAAATTGCATGTCCAAATTTCAAACCGTTTTCACTTGATTTCCTCACGTCGAGATATTTAAAATTAGATCCTATATTGATAGGTTTTGACCTTTTTTAAAATAGATTGGGAGCACAGTTTATTTTTTCCGAAAGAGGCACGACTTTACCTCTCGCAGAAGCAAATCCGTGCCTCCACAAGTAGTAAGTCTGTGCCTCTCGCGAAAGGGAAAAAAGAAATGCGTTTTTTTCGTTTCTGAGAGACATGACCGTGCCTCTCGCAGAAGCAAATCCACGCCGCTCGTGGAAGGGTAAAAACATTTTTTTTTTTCTGTGCTTCCCGCAGAAGAAAAAAAACACATTTTTTGTTCACGAAAGCAAATCCATGCCTCTCCGAAAAGAAAAAAAATGGAAAATGTATTTTTTTTCATTCCAAGAGGCATGGTCGTGCCTCTTGCGGAAGCGAATCCGTACCTCTTGCGAAAAAAATACATTTTTTCTGTTTTCGAGAGGCACAGTCGTACCTCTCGCGAAAGCAAAAAATGCTGGGTTTTTTCGAGCAAATTGTTTTTTTGTTTATCCAAGAGCTAAGAAAACCGATGGAAAACCAAAGAAACCCGAAAAACCATCTAAAAGACCGAAAATGTGTGCGGAAAAATAATAATAAAAAAATTGGAGGGAGCACGACACGTGGCGGCCACTTAGAGCGCGCCAAGTGGCGCTCTCAGCCCATCCCAGGTGACCCTCGCGGGGACTCCTGAAGAAGTGCTCCGTTAGTTACTCCCACCCCTGCCCGCAAGCTACTTCACGCGAGCAGCGAGCCCACCCTCACCAAGGCGCTGTTTTGCCCACTGGCCACTGTGTTGCTGTCACCGGGCGATGCTGCGTAGGCCGGGCCCTGTCACCGCTATTCCGATGCCGCGGTTCCACCCTCCACCCCCGTTCGTCTAGTGCTGCTAGGTATTTTTCTTCAATTTCATACAATAGAGATTTATAGAGGGGTGAAGGAAATTGATCCATTCGATAACTACAACATTGGATTGAAATTGAATTTGGTCCTCTATGTATTTATTGACCCGGTTTGAACTCAAATATTGAACCATACTTTATATTTTGTTTTAGGAGTATTTTATTGGAGTAGTTGTAGGTGCAAATAAAAAACCTTCGTGCCCATCCTTTTCTTTTGGCACAGGGTTTGATCACATCTTGGATCCTATTGCGTCCAAATGTACCTTTAGAGCATCTCCAATAGATGATGTATATTTTGGTGCTCCAAACAGGTGATGTAAAAATTTGGAGCACTAAAAAGTGCGTTTTACATCTCCGAAAAAGGCTCAACTCCAACAGATGGTTCAAAACGGAGATGTAAAAGAGCAACTCCAACACACGGTCCGAAACGAAGATGTAAAACCGGCTGCCGGCCGCGCGACTGCTGTTCAGCCATTGTGCAGCCGCGGTTTTGCATTGAAATATCACTTAAAATTTCAAATTAAAGTGCATCATCATCATAATTTCAAATCCCTAACAAAAGTGCATCATCATCATCATAGTTTCAAATCCCTCTATCAACACATCCTTCACATTGGTATAATTTTCACTTCTTCCCTTCGCAACAAAGCCCTCATCGTCCATGTGAAGATTGTCATCACCATATGGGTTTCATATTCTCGTGACACATAATCATCATTTGCCACATTTATCGCATGCATGAAAGCTTCATCATTAAGACTACAATTGGACGTACAAACATTCAACATCACCTTTAGTTTGAAACAACAATCGAGAGCACAAAAGTTTTTTTTACCTTTGCGACATATCATCAAATATGTTGGAGGCGATGGCCGTCGGTGTGGCCACATCTTCCTCCATGGCCGGCGGTGGTGGCGGTAGAGGTCGAGGAATGGCTCCTTGGCTGCTGGAGGAAGCCGCTGTCCGTGGCTGCAAATCATCGGCCCGAGCTGCCGTGGTTGCCTTCGAGATTTTGACCAACCAAGCCACACTTTCGGCCGGGTTGCGATCGCGATTCGCCAGCCATTTGCCTCCACCTTGTGCCTTCGTCGCCTTCGTAGGAACCGCCGGCACGGTGGAGACCAGCCGGGGCAGCGAGAATCCGGGCCGGCGGGCGGGGGCCGCTGGCATGGACGCGGTCGCGGAGGGCGAGTTCACCGCGGCGGCGGCAATAGAGAAGGCGGCGGGGTCGTCAGCTTCGGCCGTGGCGGCGGCGGCGGGGAAGGGGGGACAGGGGTCATGGGCAGGTGGGGAAATGAAATGAAAGGGAGGTTGGTGGTTTCATGGCCGGCCGCAGTTTAAAATCAGATGTATCTCGTGATACAAATTTGCATTACGAAGTGTTGTATTTTACATCTTCGGGAGGCGGTGATTGATACATCTCCAACGTATCTACTTTTCCAAACACTTTTGCCCTTGTTTTCGACTCTAAATTGCATGTTTTGAATGGAACTAACCCGGACTGACGCTGTTTTTAGCAGAATTGCCATGGTGTTATTTTTGTGCAGAAATAAAAGTTCTTGGAATGACCTGAAAAATCTACGGAGACACGTTTTGGAATTAATAAAAAATATTGGCAAAAGAATCAGCGTAAGGGGGCCCACACCTAGTCCATGAGGGTGCAGCCCCCCTGGGGCGCGCCCACCTGCCTCGTGGGCCCCCTGGACCTCCACCGACCTCAACTCCAACTCCATATATTCACTATCGGGGAGAAAAAATCAGAGAGAAGGATTCATCGCGTTTTATGATACGGAACCGCCGCCAAGCCCTAATCTTCCTCGGGAGGGCTGATCTGGAGTCCGTTCGGGGCTCCGGTGAGGGAAATCTGTCGCCATCGTCATAATCAACCATCCTCCATCACCAATTTCATGATGCTCACCGCCGTGCGTGAGTAATCCCATCGTAGACTTGCTGGACGGTGATGGGTTGGATGAGATTTACCATGTAATCGAGTTTGTTTTATTAGGGTTTGATCCCTAGTATCCATTATGTTCTAAGATTGATGTTGCTATGAATTTTCCATGCTTAATGCTTGTCACTAGGGCCCGAGTGCCATGATTTCAGATCTGAATCTATTATGTTTTTCATGAATATATTTGAGTTCTTGATCCTATCATGCAAGTCAATAGTCACCTACTATGTGTTATTGTCATGCCCAATATGCGATAGTATCCTAAAGAGACTCAAAGGTCCCACCAAGGATAGAACCGCATATTGAAACGCTTTTGCAAAGTGGATATCATTACATCAACATTACATAATAGATTGGGATACATACAAAAGGCATAGAATGCCACACGAATACAACAACATATTACATAAGAGCAACATCCGACTATGGATGAAACACAAACAGAAACTCAAACGACATCCATTCTGCTAGCCCAGGCTGCCGACCTGGAACCTATCCCCTGATTGAAGAAGAAGCAGAAGCAGAACTCCAAAACAAGAAAACATCGCTCTCGCGTCAAGATCATCGCATAACCTGTACCTGCAACTGTTGTTGTAGTAATACGTGAGCAACGAGGACTCAGCAATCCCATTACCATGGGTATCAAGACTAGCAAAGCTTAATGGGTAAGGAAGGGGTAAAGTGGTGAGGTTGCAGCAGCGACTAAGCATGATATGGTGGCTAACATACGCAAATAAGAGCGAGAAGAGAACAAACGGAACGGTCATGAAGCTAGCAATGATCAAGAGGTGATCTTGAACTCCTACTTACGTCAAACATAACCCAAAACCGTGTTCACTTCCCGGACTCAGCCGAAAAGAGACCATCACGGCTACACACGTGGTTGATGCGGTTTAATTCGAATCTGCTGTCAAAGTTCTCAACAACCGGACGTTAACAAATTCCCATCTGCCACATAACCGCGGGCACGGCTCTCGAAAGTTTATACCCTGCAGGGGTGTCCCAACTTATCCCATCACAAGCTCTCGCGGTCAACGAAGGATATTCCTTCTCCCAGGAAGACCAGATCAGTCTCGGAATCCCGGTTTACAAGACATTTCGACAATGGTAAAACAAGTCCAGCAAAGCCGCCTCGGTTCGGACCAGCACTTAGAGAAGCACTGGCCCGGGGGGCCTAAAATAAAGATGATCCTCGGGTTGGCCGACCCAAGGGAAGGGTATAGGTGGTGGTGAGGCAAATGGTAAAACCAAGGTTGGACCTTGCTGGAGGAGTTTTCTTCAAAGCGAACTGTCAAGGGGATCCCATAAATCACCCAACCGTGTAAGGAACGCAAAATCAAGGAACATAACACCGGTATGACGGAAACTAGGGCGGCAAGAGTGGAACAAAACACCAGGCATAAGGCCGAGCCTTCCACCCTTTACCAAGTATATAGATGCATTAATTAAATAAGAGATATTGTGATATCCCAACATAATCCTGTCCATCATTGAGCAATCTTCAACTTCACCTGCAACTAACAACGCTATAAGAGGGGCTGAGCAAAAGCGGTAACATAGCCAAGCAATGGTTTGCTAGGAAGGGTGAAAAAGGTTAGAGGCTGACATGGCAAACTGGGAGGCTTGACGAGCAAGAGATAGGTAGCGCAGCAAAGCGATAGAACGAAGCAATCTAGCATAGAAATGATAGTAATGAGATCCAAGGTGATGGTCATCTTGCCTGAAATCCCGCAAGGAAGAAGAACAAGTCCATGAAGAAGACGAACGGGCGTAGTCGAACGAATCCTCACAATCGCAACATTACCGGAACTATCAAGAAGAAGCAATACCGGAAAGAAGCAAACAACATGGTAAACAACCATCACGTAACCATGTCATGATGCACAAACAAGTATGATGCATGTCCGGTTTAATGAGGCATGGCATGGCAAAGTCCAACAAATAATACTACAAGTTAAGTGGAGCTCAACATGCCACGAGTTGCAGATTGATGAAACACCACATCAATTATTTAGTTCTCTCTCATTTAGGAACACAACAATATTACATGTTGTTAAACATGGCATGGGGTGAAGCATAAGAAAACTACCTATCTAGGCAAGTTTAAATGAGGCCGGAACAACAAACAACAATTTCGGAAATTCCCCACAAGTAATATTCGAATTTGGTACTGTTCTTCCCTAAAACATATTTTAGAGTTGTTAAACAGCAAAAGTAAGTGCATCATGTTAAACTAGGCATTTTTCCACCCCATTTACATATAAAGTTTATTAAATTTGGAGCTACGGTTATTTAGTTATGAAATAAATCATTTTAACATGACATTTATGCAAAATTAAAGAACCAGCAAGTTTAAACATTTTTAAACATGGATGAAAGCAGCATATTGTGAAACTAGATGCAATTCTAATCATTTTACATATATGACATGTTTAATTTGGATGCATGGATAATTACTTATTAACACTTTAATATGATGGCATTTTTCTGTAATTATGCATGCACATGATATTTAGCAAATTCGCAGCAGTGGAAAAACACTATGGACTAAAACTAGCTAGCCCAACAGTGCACAGGGCGAGGGCGCTGTATCTGAAGCTCACCAGGCCTCATGGGCCGGCTCGGTGGTGAGGCACTAGCCTTGCGCGTCGCAGGGGAGCGGCTGGGCCGAAGCAAAGGAGGCCCAGGCACGTGGACAAAGCAGGGGCGCGGTTAATGCTCGAGAATGAGCGCTCGCTTGATGCAGGACGCTGCTCGAAGCAGAGGAGGACGCAGGCGGGCGACGCAGCTGAGGGACTTGCAGCGGCAGCGGCAAGACATGGCAGCAGGGCGACGACGCTCCTCGAGGTAGCCGGTGGTGGTGGACGGATGGATCCAGGCGGCAGGAACGGGATCCGGCGATGCGGTGGTGGCTCCCTGGTCATGAGAGAAATTAGATGAAAGAAACCGACGGGAAGGAACGAGAGGAGGAGGATGGGCAGAGGCACAGCGACCTGCGGTGCTCCGACGTCGTGCTCGCCGGCGCGGCGGAGGAGGCAAAGACGGCGAGGTCGTCGGGACCCTAGACGACATCGGCTTCAGGAGCTCGGATGTCGGCATCCATAGCAGCGACCAGAGAAGGCTTGGATGACGGGACGGCAACAGAGCGCGAGGAAGCAGGGCGTAGCAGAGAAGCGGCGCTAGGTGGAGATGACACGAGCAGGGGCGGTCTCCTGTCGGTTCCCGGTGACGACGGGCGTGGAGAAGGCCGGATTTGGGCAAGGTTGGGCGGAGAAGGGAGATCCTGGGGACGAGGTGCTGCAGAAGGGCGGCAACCATGGCTCCTGTGCGAAGGACACACAGTTGAGAGAGAGATATAGGGAAGAATGGAAGGAGGGAGAAGAGAAGAGATGGGCGCGAGGCTCATCTGGTGGTGATGCTCACCGGCGGAGGGATCTCCGATGGTGCTACGGGCGGCCAGACTTGTCCAGGAGGCAGGGGAGGCAGGGAGGCCCCCATGGCGCTGGTGATCGAAGGGGAACCGAGGTCGGGGAGGCACGAGAGGTGGTGGATGGGTTGGATCGATGGCTGGTTCGGGTGGATCAAGGGGAGGCTTCGAGCGCTGGTTGGGTGAGAAGGGGACTGGGAGGATCCCGAGGAAGACGAGACAAGAGGAGTGGCGGCGGCTGTCGTGGTTCTAAGTCTGACAGTAGTGTAGGGGGGGTACTAAGAGAGAGGCAAGATCCTAGCAATGGAGTAGTTGTACACGCAAGAGTTTTACGAGTTCAGGCCCTTCTCGGAAGAAGTAACAGCCCTACGTCTCGGAGCCCGGAGGCGGTCGACTGGATTATATGCGTGTGGGTTACAGGGGTGCGAACCCTTTACACTGAGGAGGGGGTGGCTTATATAGAGTTCGCCAGACCCCTCCGGCCCTCAGTTATGCAGGGTTTAAAGTACATTAAGTCAGGGGGTTACTGGTAACGCCCTCATAAAGTGTGATGAAGACCATAAAGGCTACTTATGACAGACCGTTACACGCAGTGTGACTTTAGATCTCCTGGCCTTCGAGTGGTTAGCTTCATGGTCGAGTGATTAGCTTCATGGTCGAGTGTCCTCGAGTCCGTCGAGTGGATTACCTTAAAGTCGACTGACAGGTAGTTTCTTCTAGAGATGTCCTTGGGTAGGGTAGCTTAGACAGGTCCATGACCCTACCCTAGGTACATAGCTTCATCATTAGCCCCCGAATGGATCGAGGTTTGAGTGGGGAAGGAGTTGAGAATCCTTCTGACCCATCTCCCGTGCTATGAGTATGTCTTGTCTTGGATCAACGAATCATTAGGTGATGACATCAACTTCTTTTTCAGTCGCCTTGATCCATTCTTTATATCTGTCGAGTGAAGTTTTTTGCTTGGGGAGCTCCGAGTGTCAGAACGGAGGGGACCTTCTGTCTGACGAGTCGTTCTGCAACTTGCGGATTCTGCGGGATTCGAATTTTGGGAAGCGTGCGGGACGGGGCGAGGCCGCAGCAATCAGACAGGATAAGGCAGGGACACCTCGATCTCTGCGCCACCTTTTTCGCCACGTATCACACGCGTGACTGTTGCAGGATTTGACAGGATCGTACGGGCCCATATGTCAGCCACTCGGAAGCAGCCTTATATAAAGCACCGGACGGGGGTTTTTCAACAGTGCGCCCTCATTCCTTCCTCTTCTCCAGATTTCTCCGCCGCGCTAGCTTCTGCCTCAACGCCGCTGCCTCGCGCGTGCCTCGCCGATGACGATGGTCAAGGAGAAGACGACGGCTCTGGAGCGGGCGAAGAAAGCGACGACGAAGGCAAAGGGGAGGGGAACCAGTCGGAGCGGCTCCTCATCGAGGACCGGCTTCCCGCCGGGCTGGATCCAGGGCGACTGGATCCGCTCGACAATCACTCAGGCGGATCTCGACGACCTGGCCGACAGAGGGCTGATCCCCCATGGATCGGGGCGGCTCCCGGGGAGAGAGTCAGAGCCGCAGCCTCAGGAGGGTGAGTGTGTTCTTCTGGCCACCCACGTCGACCGTGGGTTTTCTTTGCCTCCCCACCCTTTCTTCCAGGTGTTTCTGAATTTCTTTGGGGCGCAACTCCACCACTTCACACCCAACTCCATAGTGTATCTCGCCGCCTACGTGTCTCTATGCGAGTGCTTCTTGGGTTGCCGGCCTCACTGGGGCTTCTTTAAGCACATCTTCACCTGTCGCTCCCAGACGGTGAAGAAAGCCAATTCGGATGACGAGAGGACACATGTGATTCAAATGTGCGGGGGCCTTGGGATCCAGTTGAGGGGGAAAAGTTTTTTTCCGACCATGGTTTTGCCTGACTCCGTCCGAGGGTGGCAGTCGACTTGGTTTTGTTGCAAGGACCAGCCGATGCCAGGGCAGTCGACCGGGCTCCCTCCCTTTTCCATGGAACGAGTGAGGAAGCCCTCCTCTTTGAAGGTGGTCCCGGAGGAGAAGGCGCAGGTGAAGGTGTTGGTCGAGCGCGTCGTGCAGCTCATCCGCGACGGGGTGACCGGTATGGACCTCCTCGAGGTCTTCTTCCGGCGGCGCATCCAGCCGCTCCAATTCCGAGACCATCCTATGTGGATGTATTCTAGAACTGAGGACACCACTCGGATCCACCCAGAGGAGATCGATGGCGTCACGCTGGAGCGGTGGATGGGAAGCATTACGGGGAACAAGGACCACCCACGAGGAGCCAGGAGGGTCGTTCCACTCGACCAATCATATGAAGTTGACAAGGTCCAACACTGCATTTTCGACTGCGATTCTGTTTTTCTTTCCATTCCGTCTGTTTAAAATCAACCGGCTGACTCTTGTCTTATTTTCTGTCTTCTAGGTCACGACTGAAATGTACTCGATGCCCAACGGGGCACAGGAACAAGCCGAGGAGGGGGAGGCGAGTGGAGGCGAAAGCGAGGAGGGGGAGTGGAAATCTGACGACAAGGGGGAAGAGGATGAAGACGGTTCCAGCGAGGAGGAGGGAGTGGAGGTCGATCCTCCTCGCACGGAGAGGCGATCCAAGCTCGCCCACGACCCCGCGAGGGAGCGCGGCAAAGCGGTCGCGCCCGTTGTGCCGTCGACAAAGCGCTCTCGGACGGCCTCTCCGGTGCTGACTGAAAAAGCGTCGAAGCATCCGCGGGCAGAGTCGTCCAAGCCGCCGAAGGCCTTGCCCAAAATGAAAATGGCCATCCCCACCATCTCTGGGTAACAGCAGGATTTGTGTTTCTTTTTTCAGCTCAAGTGAATTTCCGGTCGACTCATCGACTAACCGACTGATTTCTGAAATCTGCAGTGCTGCTACCTCTGAGACCTCCGCCAAGGATGGCGACCAAGAAATGGAAGACACTGTTACCTCCAACCCTGGTACGTCCTCTTGTAGTTTTCACTTTGGTCGACTGGATCTTTGTGTTCCAACTCTAGATTTATCTTGCAGCTCCTCGCCACGTCATTGATCTCCCTGACGATGACGACGAGGTGCCTCTGAAGGCGAGGAAGAGCAGAAAGGACCCGGCTGGCAGGGCCACTCGGACTGCGTCAGCACTTGAGGTGCCAGTTCAAGAGGGTGGCGATGCCGCTCGGCATTCTGTGACCTTTGCCGTGCCGCTGACGAGCGTCAGGCCTTCGTTGTCGACTGCCGAACCGCCCTCCCTTTTCGCCACACACCA
The DNA here is from genome assembly GCF_002162155.2 of Triticum dicoccoides. NCBI lineage: Eukaryota > Viridiplantae > Streptophyta > Magnoliopsida > Poales > Poaceae > Triticum > Triticum dicoccoides. The sequence continues at coordinate 363,585,116 of NC_041381.1, read as the reverse complement.
CGTCCCAGAGGACCAGGCGGGCGCTGCTAAGGAGGCTATATGCCAGGCGGGGATTATGATGGAGCAAGTGAAGGCGATCCGGGAAGCCAGCCAAGCGGCTTACGATGCAAGCTCAGCCCTTTAGAGCAATGTCCAGGTTAGTTGACAACCGCCTGTTCTGTTAGGATATGTTATCTGAAGATTTTCTTTCCAGAAATCTTTGTGTCTGTACACCCACTAGGCGTGTCGATTGGGTTTGTAGATAGGTGCGGGCACCCTGAGTGCACCCACTGGGTGTAGTCTCCGAGACTATGGTGGACTGCTGGCAGTCGACTGTAGTCTTTGTAGTTGAAATTTCTTCACTCGGTCTGGACGGACCATGTCGAGTGGAACATTAGGACCTGTGGGGGCACACTGAGTGCACCCACTGGGTGTAGTCCCCGAGACTATGGTGGACTGCGGGCAGTCGGCTGTAGTCTGAAGAACTCTCTCTCTTTTTTTAGACTATGATGAGACCGTAATCTCTTTGTTCCTCTTGGTCGGTTGATCGGATCGAGTCAGTAGAACTAGTGGGGGCACGCTGAGTGCACCCACTGGGTGTAGTCCCCGAGAATACTGTTGAATATTTTGATTCGATTGTAGTCTTAGAAAGGTTACTGTTTTTCTCTTAGTCACTCAGAAGTAACCTCTCTTTAATGTCTGTCGACTGTTTCTTTGCAGAAATCTTGCGAGCTCGTGGCCCGTTATACTGAGTTGGAGAAGAAACACATACAGCTCGACCTCGACTTAAAACTTGTCCAGGAGAACTTTCAGAAGGCGAAGGACGAGGCAACAGGTACGATTGGTGAGGACTTGACGATTGTTTTTATCTTTCTGCCCGTTATTGGTTCTAACCTCCTTGCCATTTTGCAGAGAAAACGAAGGCGGCTCTGATCAAGAAGGACCAGGAACTTGCTGAGGTGCAGAAGGCTGCATCTGATAAAACGAAGCTTGCGGAAGAAAAGCTGGCTTCAGTCGACAAGCTCGAAGAGGAGAACGTCAACCTGAAAGCTGCTCTCGACGCGGCCAACAAGGAAGTCAGCCGTCTGAAGAATGACAAGATTGCTCTGAGTGACAAGGCAAGTGAACTGGTGGGGAAGAAGAACGATTTGGAAGCTTATCTGGGAGGGCTCGCCAAGAAGCTATTCCTCATGCTTGAAGGTAACCTCTTTCACTCGACTGACTTGTCACCGTTGATTCGTCGTGGAACTGCTGGTTCATGTCTGACTTGTGTTTATAGAATTCTGTCAAAACTTTGAGGAAGAGACCAGTCGAGTGGAGACGGGCTTGGATCCTATCAACTCTCCAATGAAGGATGAAGCTGCCATGAATGTGCTTCGAGTGGAGTCTCGCGTTGCTGGCGTGGTGGATTATCTGGCCCAACTAAAGGCAGCAGCGTCGCGAATCGACACGACACTCTGGACAGGGGAGACGCTTCAGAATGACCTCGAGTCTTTGATGACTCGACTGAATGAAGTCCCAGGCCGAGTGCAAGAGTGGAAGAAGTCTTCTGCCAGGCGCGGTGCTGACGTAGCTCTGTCTTTAGTCTGTGTTCACTGCAAAGACACACGAGAGGAAAAACTGGCGTCCCTCAAGGTGGCCAATACTAAGAAGCATGACTTCCGATCCTTCATGGAGACATTCATTGCAGCTGCCACTCGGATTGCTGACAGAATCGACCTGGACGAGTTCGTCGCACCTTCCAGTCCTCCACCGGAGGAGTAAAAAACTTTTATGCTTGATGCCTTAAATTCGCCTCAGAATGCCTAGTGGTTTTTGTAACCGATAAACTTTAACAGGCTTGATGCCTGAGCACTTCTGGATCCATAGGATGTTATCTGAACTTGATGCCTGAGCTTTGCGGTTGAATATGATTGCATTTGTCTTCGAATGACATTGTTCTTCGTTTGGAATATATTTTCTTGCTTGAGACTTGCTCTTGCAGGCTGGAGTACAGATCCAGTCGTCTTGCATCCTTGCGACTCAGGATGAAGCGCACATTGTATTTGTGCCGAAGCTCGAAGGAGAAGGTAATAGTCGACCTCGTAGTCCTTGCAAAGCGCACGTGGTATTTGTGCCGGAGCCCGGAGGAGAAGGTAATTAGTCGATCTGCACCTTGTCGTCCTTGCGGGTCGGAACGATTTTCGTACTTAGGCGAGTGCTGAACTGCAGCTAAGCCTCCGAGTGTGAGGCAGACTCACCACTCGATAGGATTTTAAACACTTAGGCGAGCACTGGGCTGCAGCTAAGCCCCCAAGTGAGAAGCAGATTCATCACTTGGTAGGATTTTAAACACTTAGGCAAGCACTGGGCTGTAGCTAAGCCCCCAAGTGAGAAGCAGATTCATCACTTGGTAGGATTTTAAACACTTAGGCGAGCACTGGGCTGTAGCTAAGCCCCCGAGTGAGAGGCGAGCTCACCACTCGGTAGGATTTTAAACACTTAGGCAAGCACTGGGCTGCAGCTAAGCCCCCGAG
>NC_041381.1:363582228-363582611 GCF_002162155.2 Triticum dicoccoides | reverse complement strand
ATCACTTGGTAGGATTTTAAACACTTAGGCGAGCACTGGGCTGCAGCTAAGCCCCCAAGTGAGAAGAAGATTCATCACTTGGTAGGATTTTAAACACTTAGGCGAGCACTGGGCTGCAGCTAAGCCCCCGAGTGGGAGGCAGGTTCACCACCCGGTAGGATTTTAAACACTTAGGCGAGCACTGGGCTGCAGCTAAGCCCCCGAGTGAGAGGCGGGTTCACCACTCGGTAGGATTTTAAACTCTTAGGCGAGCACTGGGCTGCAGCTAAGCCCCCGAGTGTGAGGCAGACTCACCACTCGGTTGGATTTTTATTGTTTCTCATTGTATTTGTGCCGTAGCTCGAAGGAGAAGGTAGCAGTCGACCTGCACCTTGTCATCCTTG
>NC_041381.1:363443908-363582214 GCF_002162155.2 Triticum dicoccoides | reverse complement strand
GGCAGACTCACCACTCGGTAGGATTTTTATTGTTTCTCATTGTATTTGTGCCGTAGCTCGAAGGAGAAGGTAGCAGTCGACCTGCACCTTGTCGTCCTTGCGGATCGGAATGAATTACATACTTCGGCGAGTACTGGACTGCAGCTAAGCCTCCGAGTGGGAGGTCTGCTCTCCACTCGGTAGGATTTTTAAACACTTAGGCGAGTACTGGACTGCAGCTAAGCCCCCGAGTGGGAGGTTTGCTCTCCACTCGGTAGGATTTTTAAATACTTAGGCGAGTACTGGACTGCAGCTAAGCCCCCGAGTGGGAGGTTTTCTCTCCACTCGGTAGGATTTCAAATACTTAGGCGAATCGGATTCACAGCTAAGCCCCCGAGTGGGAGGTTTGATCTCCACTCGGTAGGATTTCAAATACTTAGGCGAAACAGATTCGCAGCTAAGCCCCCGAGTGGGAGGTTTGCTCTCCACTCGATAGGAATAAATTTTTACAAACTTAGGCGAAACAGATTCACAGCTAAGCCACCCACTGGGGGATTTCTTACACAAGCAAAAGCGACAATGATTAATGGGGAAATTATAACACTTTTGTCTTTGATAGATAAACTATAGGAGTACTTTTATTACATCTCATCTGAGTGAGTATTTAAGTGTAAAAGGGGCGGAGCAGATCCGCATTCCAGGCTCGTGGTTCGTCAATCTGGCGATCGACGTTGTAGAGACGGTACGCTCCATTGTGGAGAACTTTGGTGACGATGAAGGGGCCTTCCCAAGTAGGGGCGAGTTTGTGTGGCTTCTGTTGGTCCACTCGGAGGACCAAGTCTCCTTGGAAGGCTCGGCTCTTCACATTTCTGGCGTAGAATCGGCGCAAGTCTTGCTGATAGATGGTCGATCGGATCATGGCCATCTCTCTTTCTTCTTCCAGAAGGTCGACTGCGTCCTGCCGGGCTTGCTCTGCTTTGGCTTCGGAGTAGAGCTCGACTCGTGGTGCATTGTGAAGTAGGTCACTCGGCAAAACCGCTTCAGCTCCATAGACCAGAAAGAATGGAGTTCTCCCAGTCGACCGATTTGGGGTAGTCCTCAATCCCCAAAGAACTGATGGAAGTTCGTCGACCCACGCGCCGGCTGCGTGCTTGAGGTCACGCATCAACTGGGGTTTCAGTCCTTTGAGAATTAGACTGTTTGCTCTTTCTGCTTGTCCATTCGACTAGGGGTGGGCGACTGAGGCGTAGTCGACTTGTGTGCCTTGGGAAGCGCAGAAAGCTTTGAATTGATTGGAATAGAAGTTTGACCCATTATCAGTGATGATGCTATGCGGGACTCCATATCTGAATATCAATTCCCTGATGAAGCTGATGGCCGTGCCAGCATCTTGATTTTTAATAGGCTTGGCTTCGATCCACTTGGTGAATTTGTCAACTGCCACCAGTACATGGGTGAAGCCGCTTCTGCCAGTTCTCAGTGGTCCAACCATATCTAACCCCCAAACAGCGAAAGGCCAGACGATTGGGATGGTCTTCAAGGCTGAGGAGGGTTTGTGTGACATGTTGGAGTAGAACTGACATCCTTCACACTTGTCGACTATCTCTTTCGCCATTTCATTTGCTTTGGGCCAGTAAAAACCCGCTCGGTATGCTTTAGCCATGATGGTCCGAGAAGACGCATGATGGCCACAGGTCCCCTAGTCGATATCATTGAGAATCATTTGACCCTCTTCCGGTGCTATGCATTTCTGGCTGACTCCAGTCGCGCTTTCTCTGTACAACTGTCCCCTCATGACGGTAAATGCCTTGGATCGAAGGACGATCTGCCGAGCCTCTTCTTCATTCTCTGGGAGCTCTTTCCTTAGTATATACGCGATGTAAGGCATTGTCCAGTCGGGAGTGATAACCAGAACTTCCATCATTAAGTCGACCACAGATGGGACCTCAACTTCAGTCGGATCCGTGGCACTTTTTGGCTGCGGGGCTTCTTCGGTGAAAGGATCCTCTTGAACTGACGGCGTGTGAACATGCTCCAAGAACACGCCACTGGGGATGGCTTCTCTTTTGGAACCTATCTTCGCCAAGTCGTCAGCTGCTTGATTTTTCAGTTGGGGTATGTGATGAAGCTCTAACCCTTCGAATTTCTTCTCCAGCTTTCTTACTGCGGTAACCAGTCATAGTTGGGCTTCTGACATCCCACTCCTTCATCACTTGGTTAAACACTAAACCCGAGTCACTGTAGACCATGAGGCGACGGACGCTGAGTGAGATGGCCATATGCAACCCATACAAAGTGCTTCGTATTCTGCTTCATTGTTGGAGGAATCAAAGTGAATCTGGAGTACATATCTGAGCTTATCTCCTCGGCGGGAAACCAACACTACTCCGGCACCAGAACCATTCAACATTTTAGAGCCATCAAAGAACATAGTCCAGTGCTTCAAGTGAACTTGAGTCGGTAACTGCTGTTCAGTCCACTCGGTGAGGAAATCTGCTATTGCTTGGGACTTGATAGCTTTCTTTGCCTCAAATATGATATCCAGGGGAAGGAGTTCAATTGCCTATTTTGCCACTCGACCAGTTGCGTCTCTGTTGTGCAAAATCTTTGATAATGGGGCGTCGCTGATGACTGTGATGGTATGGTCAGAGAAGTAGTGAGAAACTTTCTTCGTGGTCATATAAATCCCATATACGAGCTTCTGATAATGAGGGTATCTTAGCTTTGATGGGGTCAGGACTTCAGAAATATAATATACTGGGCGCTGAACTCTGAAGGCTTTCCCTTCTTCTTCCCGCTCGACCGTACATACTGTACTGACGACTTGTCCTGTGGATGCAATGTAAAGCAGCAAAGGCTCTTTGCTGATCGGGGTAGCAAGCACCGGCTGGGTGGAAAGCAGGGTTTTTAATTCTGCAAACGCTGCATCAGCTTCAGAAGTCCACTCGAACTTGTTTGACTTCTTCATCAGTCGGTAAAGAGGCAATGCCTTCTCTCCGAGACGAGAGATGAATCGACTTAAAGCGGCCAAGCAACCAGTAAGCTTCTGAACATCGTGCATACGCACAGGTCGTTTCATTCGGAGTATAGTGCCCACTTTCTCTGGGTTTGCATCGATTCCTCGTTCGGAAATGAGAAAACCGAGCAACTTTCCGCCAGGAACTCCAAATGTGCACTTGGATGGATTAAGCTTGATATCATACCTCATGAGGTTGGCAAATGTTTCAGCGAGGTCAGTCAGTAGGTCAAAACCTTTCCGTGACTTGACCACAATGTTGTCCATGTATGCTTCCACATTCCGACTGATTTGAGTGAGCAAACACTTCTAAATCATCCTCATGAACGTGGCTCCGGCATTCTTGAGGCCGAATGGCATGGTGACATAACAGAAGCACCTGAACGGGGTGACGAAAGCTGTTTTGATCTCATCGGGTCCAAACAGACGGATCTGATGGTACCCGGAATAGGCGTCCAAGAAAGACAGTTGCTCACATCCCGCAGTCGAGTCGACTATTTGGTCGATGCGGGGGAGAGGAAAATGATCTTTCGGGCAGGCCCGATTGATATGTTTAAAATCAATGCACATGCGAAGTGACTTGTCCTTCTTGGGGACCATGACAACATTGGCGAGCCACTCGGAGTGGTAAATCTCTCGGATAAACTCTGCTGCTAAGAGCCGAGCCACCTCTTCGCCAATAGCCTTCCTTTTCTGGATGGCGGACCGTCGCAGATGTTCCTTGACAGGTTTTATCTTTGAATTGATTCGCAGACGATGCTCAGCCAGCCCCCTGGGTACACCTGGCATGTCAGAAGGTTTCCATGCAAAGATGTCCCAGTTCTCACGGAGGAACTGGATGAGCGCTTCTTCCTATTTGGGGTCGAGTGTCGTGGAGATATTAGTCGGAGCAGCGTTGGGATCGGTCGGGTGGATGTGAACTGGTTTTGTCTCGCCGGACGACTGAAACGCTGATTCCGTAACAGGCTTCTTGGCTCGCAACAAATCACTCGGGTCTGCATTTCTCTGGTGTTCCTGCCATTCTTCTGCTACCATCTGAGCATCAACGATCTTTGAGCCTTTCTAAAAGCACTCTTCCGCCTTTTTACGATTACCAGTAACAGTGATCACGCCTTTAGGGCCAAGCATCTTCAATTTGAGGTACACGTAACATGGTCGAGCCATAAAACGTGCATAAGCTGGCCTGCCCAAAATGGCGTGATAGGCACTTTGGAAATCCACAAACTCAAATGTCAACTTTTCTTTGCAGAAGTTTTTGGAATCACCAAAAACCACATCGAGAGCAATCTGGCTGAGTGACGCGGCCTTCTTGCCAGGAATGACTCCATAGAAGCTCATATTGCTTGTGCTGAGTCTGGACATCGGAATGTCCATCCCTTCCAATGTCTCTGCGTACAGTATGTTCAGACTACTGTCGCCATCCATCAACACTTTAGTCAGACGAGTACCTTCGACGACTGGGTCGACCACCAGAGCCTGCCTCCCAGGGGTGGCTATGTGCGTCGGGTGATCAGACTGGTCGAATGTGATGGCCATCTGAGACCACTTCAGATAATTGGGCGTTGCCGGAGCAGCCATATTCACTTCTCGGTTTATAACTTTCAGTCGATTTTTGCTCTCAACTAGCAAAAATCACCAGAGTGGAATTGACTTGAGGATATTCTTTGTCACTATCCCCCTTGTCCTCAACTTTGTCCGACTCTTTTTCCTTATCCTTGGACTGTTTCTCTTGGAACTGCTGTATCAAGAGTCGACACTGCCGAGTGGTATGCTTCGGGTAAATGAAATTACCCTCTTCATCTTTCTTTGTGTGGATGTGACACGGTAAATCCATCACGTCATTTCCTTCTTTATCCTTTACTTTCTTGGGGTTCCAAGGCCCTTTGGGCTTCCCTTTGAACTTTCCTTGAGTCACGGCCAAGGCTTCTCCAGGAGCAGCCGGCTCAGCTTTCCGCTTTTGCTTTCGACTGGAGTTCCCTCCTCCGGTGTCCTGGGCGACTGACTTGTGCTTGCCACTCTGGAGCCGACCCTCTTCCTCACCATTGGCATATTTGGTGGCTATCTCCATCATTCGACTCAGAGACATGTCTCCGGTTCGACCGAATTTCAGGCGTAGCTCTCTGTACTTAACGCCTTCCTTGAAGGCGCATACTGCCTGGTGATCAGATACATTCTCTACTGTGTGATGCAATGTGATCCATCTCTGGATGTAGTCTCTCAAAGTTTCATTCGACTTCTGCACACAAGATTGAAGCTCTGTCAGTCCTGCTGGTCGCTTGCATGTTCCTTCAAACATTCTGACAAACAGTCGGGAAAGATCTTCCCACGTGTAAATGCTGCTGGGCGTCAACTGATTCAACCATGCTCTGGCCGAACCCTCTAACATAAGAGGCAGATGCTTCATGTCCACCTCGTCGTTTCCGCCACCGATCTGGACAGCCACTCGGTAGTCTTCAAGCCAGGTATCAGGCTTAGACTCACCATTGAATTTACTGACTCCAGTTGCCAACCTGAAGTTGGGGGGAATCACCGCGGCCCTGATGGCTCTGCTGAAACACTCTGGTCCGGAGACATGCACTCGGCTGCTGGTGGGTACATCTCTGTCGTGACCCTCTCTGTGAGCTCTGTTCTGGTCGACCAGACCTTGAACGATGATGGATCTCGCATCAAAGCCTGGTTCCCTGGGGTCGACTGGAATTCTTCGCCCGCCACTGTGCTGGCGTCTATCATCCTGCTATCGAGGTGCGTAGGATCCACCCCTTGGGGGAGGGGTGGGCACTCGACGCCGATCATCGCGATCGAATCTGTGATCATACTGCTCACGGTTCCTGTATTGATCATGCCGGTCCCCATGCCCTTCACGCCTCGGGGGCGATCTGGGGCTATGAGCCGACTAGACCGTATTCGCAGCCACGGATTTGCTGTGAATCCTGTTCCGCGACTGTGACACAGCTGAATTTTGATCTCCTGCTGCCCGGAGCAAATCTTTGATCTGCATCAAGCCTCTGCCAGCCTCTGACTCGGAAGGCTGAATTGATTCTGCTATACGGGCTGCAGCTGCTAAATTCTGAATCAGAGTTCGATATACCTGCGTCGGAGGTGGAAAGAGCTGACGTCAAATGGAGTCAGGGACCCGTTGCCAGGCACGCTCGTCGAGTGCTCGCTGAAGGTTCTCCAGTCGAGTGCGCTCAGCCAGGTTGGCCAAGTGCACGTCCTCCAAAGCGCGAGCCTCAGGGGTTTATCCAACGATAGGAGTATGAAGGGCATCCATGTTCCGGCGGCGAAGTTCTTCCCTCTGCAGCGAATTGAGGGACTCGGGAAGGTATTCCTCATGGACGCGCGATGGATTGTCTCCGCCGTCACCTCCCTCGGCACCGGGAAAGCCGGGGGGACCGTGTGGCCCGTTGACCATCAGGACCTCCACCGATGGATCACTGCTGTCGCACTTGGATGCAGTCTCTGCGGAGCCAGTCGATAGGTCGAACAGGCCGTAGTGAGATTCGTCGGGCTCGATTGCCGCGACTTGGGCGGTGGTTGACTGGTGAGCCACCGCGTGCCTCACCCACCGCTGAAGCCTCGACTGACCGGAGTGCTTGCGCCGGCGGGAAGCGGGGAGGGAGGATGACACTAAAACAGGTCGATACTGGGTCGACGGTTGCCGTAGGAGGACGCCGCGGACGCACGCGCGAAAGTGCGTCGCTCCGCGGACTGGGAGTGCGTCGACGTCGAGCGGAGCCTCCTGAAGCCAGGCAGAGTCGTAGGCGATGAACATGAGCGCTCCGAGACGGATCTCGCGGCGCTCAACCAAAATTCCGCTTGAAACCATGATGAAGGAGATCGGAAGAAATTGCAACTTCTCCAATAAGTCGCTAAGACACCTGCCCCACAGTGGGCGCCAACTGTTGTGGTTCTAAGTCTGACAGTAGTGTAGGGGGGTACTAAGAGAGAGGCAAGATCCTAGCAATGGAGTAGTTGTACACGCAAGAGTTTTACGAGTTCAGGCCCTTCTCGGAAGAAGTAACCGCCCTACGTCTCGGAGCCCGGAGGCGGTCGACTGGATTATATGCGTGTGAGTTACAGGGGTGCGAACTCTTTACACTGAGGAGGGGGGGTGGCTTATATAGAGTTTGCCAGACCCCTCCGGCCCTCAGTTATGCAGGGTTTAAAGTACATTAAGTCAGGGGTTACTGGTAACGCCCTCATAAAGTGTGATGAAGACCATAAAGGCTACTTATGACCGACCGTTACACGCAGAGTGACTTTAGATCTCCTGGCCGTCGAGTGGTTAGCTTCATGGTCGAGTGATTAGCTTCATGGTCGAGTGTCCTCGAGGCCGTCGAGTGGATTGCCTTAAAGTCGACTGACAGGTAGTTTCTTCTAGAGATGTCCTTGGGTAGGGTAGCTTAGACAGGTCCATGACCCTACCCTAGGTACATGGCTTCATCAGCGGCGGGTGAGGGGATTTGGTGGATGGGACAAGCCCCTAGGATCTAGGGTTGGACTGATAAATATATCAAATGAATTTAGGTTAGGGGATATCATGTCCCTAGGATTGTAAACGGACGGCTACGAAAAATATAGGTTAGGAAGTCTAAATAAGACAACAGAGATGTTTTATAGATGTTTGGGGATGATCCAGACCCATTGGTAACGACAGAGCGGGTTGGGTTCGGGGAAGTTTTCGGACGTGCACACAAGGGGGCTGCGAAGGAGGGGGGGTCCATGACTGGCAGAGAGATAAGGCGGTAAAACAAAAGGGGAACGAGAACCCAGTTGGTATGAGAAAGGTCAATGGAGACAAACGGTCTTACAACATGCCACGGAGCTAAGGAGAGAAGCGACAACTACTAACGGCTGCGAGTTTTATGAAAACATGTGGATGAAATGCGGATGATGACATGAGATGAAATGCATGACAAGAACAAAATGCAAAACAAAAGACAAAAACCCAACCATGGAGGAAATAACATATCACATAGCCGGAAATGGCAAGAGTTGGAGTTACAATTATGGAAAGTTACATCCAGGGTGTTACAACACTCCACCACTACAAGAGGATCTCATCCCGAGATCTAGGATGGCATTGGAGAGAAACGGAAGAGGAAGACAAGAGGTAAAACTAAGTTGCTTCTTTGACGAACGAGTGAAACCACGAACCTTGAGAGGTTGAGCAATTTAAAAGAAAGAGTACAACAGAGATGAACGAGATTGCAAACAATCCGTTAGAAAAGAGGAACAAGGAACATTAGGAGAACTTGAAGGTTGCAAAGACATGAATCAAGAGTTTAATGGACACGATAGAATTCGAAACCACTCCGGTTAAAACAAGATGAGAGAAGAAGAATTCGGGTAGCACTCCGGTTGAACATGGAAGGAATAGAACATGAACTTGAGAAGATGGGAAGATACTTGATGAAATTAACAACACACTGCCTCCGGAATTATTGAAAGAATGGCACAATGGGTAAGAAGGATTTCAGACAGCACTCGGGTTGAAAAGAGAGGCAAAACTTGATAACATGAAAGAACTTGAATGAGAACACAACACTCCGGTTAAACGGATAAGTAAGGAAAAGAACATGATCTTGACAAAACGAGGTGATGGGTGAAGAGAGCAACATCACAATGCCTCCGGAAACAATGCATAATAGTTAGATAGTTGGAATGAATAGAACGAAGAATGAAACCAACATCTCCTACCATAAATGAATTTGAAAGAGCATCCTTACGAAGTAGGTTGAACAAAGTTGTTTGGAAAACAACAACGGTAAGAATAAGCTTGTAGCGGGCTTATGGAAACATCTCAAAATTATGAGGTGAGCTTCTGCCACCAACGGAAACTAATGATTGGATTTATACCAACAAGGAGACGAGAAACTTATTTCACCGGGAGGATAAATGAAGAACTTGGGTCATTTATAAGCACCATAAATAGCAACAATCCTTAGGGAAAGCTTTAGGTGAAATATAACCCAGGATAACTCCAATGAAGAGATTGATGGATTTAAAATACCTTATTCTTGACAACATGTGAAACATGAAGCATGAAGGGAAATTGTCAAGAATGACATAACACCATCTCAAAAGATAAAATAGAGAGAATTGCACTTCGGAATGCAAGATGAAGAATGCTTGAACTCCTCTGAAAATAATCTCGATGAACACTTCGAGAAGGAATTAAATCCTTGATGAACCATCATGTAGAGCCTCCATGAAGAACTCCGGTAATAAAAGGATGATAAAAAGAAAGAGAACTTGAAAACACAAGGTGAACGATGATTTAGAAGGAGCTTCGCGACGAGATAATGCCGAAAACTTGGAACTCCGAAAAAGAAAATGATTATGAAGAAGAATTGGAGGTTGAAGAGAACCAGAATTGAAGCCTTGCAATGATTTAGATGGAGCTACGAAATGAGTAAACTTTGAACTCCGGGCAAGAAAGATGAATAACTTTGAACCGAGAATTACTTTCTGATGAACAAACTCCGGAAGAAGGAATTAATCACTTGGATGAAACAAGAATAAAATTATGTCATGCCTATCTTTCATCAATTTAAATTGATGGCAATCAATAGATTTGGCATACTACTTATTCTCGTAGAAAGGATTAAGAGAGATATAGCGCAAACTTGAGAAGGTATTGATGGAACCACGGTGGGATTTGGAAACAACGAATATTTGATATGATAATGAAGGAAGTGAAATCTTGAACGAACCACCGTAAGAATTGAAAATGAAAGTAGCAAAGGCACAATTCACGAGGAAGAATGGGAAAACGAATGAAGATACTTGAGGGGATTTAGATACATGAGAACGAAGAGATCATGAACTGATTAGAGGATATTTGAATGATGCACCGATAAGATTTGGAGAAGAGGGCGGAAAGCTGGAATGAATAATTATGAGGTGATGGGCTCCAGAGAATCAAACTAAAAAGACTCCTGAATTGCTCCGGTTGGATGAAAAAAATTCTCACAATCGAAAACAATTATGAGAGGATGGCATCAAGCTAGCACCATGAATCTTGAAGAGAATGGAGCAAGATTTAAGAGAAACTCTTCTTCGGTCTTCACATGTTGAGAATGATGATGAGAACCACCATGACAATTGTTGAGGCACTCCGGAATGAAAATTGGAAAGGTTGAACCAACGATGAAAAGAATTTGAAAGATCTTGGAGAAAGACATATGACTGATGATAACCCATTCTTACGTCAAACTTTGAAAAGAATTTTAGAAGCTCCAGGAAAATTAGAAGAGTCAGGTAAGATCCTGGGAAAAGACCTGTGGGTTAGGGCCCACTCAAAAGAAACACCGCTGAACGATTTAAAAGAGAGATTGCACTGGTTGAATTAAATGACTTGAATGAGATAACAACCTCAAAAAAACTTGAACGGATTGAGAATGGAAACACGAATCTTCCAAGATATCTTCAGTACTCCAAAACAAATGAATAGCGAGAGGTGAATGAATTAATTGGTGCACCGGAATGAGAAAGCATTGTGAAAAGAGGAAAAGGGATAAGATCAACACCGAAAGCTTGAAATTGGATCCGCCGGAGAAGAAACAACAACGAAGGATGATTGTCGGTGTCAAAACCGGCGGATCTCGGGTAGGGGATCCCGAACTGTGCGTCTAGGCGGATGGTAACAGGAGACAAGGGGCACGATGTTTTTAACCAGGTTCGGGCCCTCTCGATGGAGGTAAAAACCTACTCCTGCTTGATTAATATTGATGAGATGGGTAATACAAGAGTTGATCTACCACAAGATCAGAGAGGCTAAACCCTTGAAGCTAGCCTATGGTATGATTGTTGTTCGTCCTACGGACTAAAACTCTCTGGTTTATATAGACACCGGAGAGGGCTAGGGTTACACAAAGTCGGTTACAATGGGAGGAGATCTTCACATCACATCGCCAAGCTTGCCTTCCACGCCAAGGAAAGTCCTATCCGGACACGGGACGAAGTCTTCAATCTTGTATCTTCATAGTCCGGGAGTCCGGCGAAAGGTCATAGTCCGGCCATCCGGACACCCCCTAATCCAGGACTCCCTCAGTAGCCCCTGAACCAGGCTTCAATGACGACGAGTCCGGCGCGCAAATTGTCTTCGGCATTGCAAGGCGGGTTCCTCCTCCGAATACATCATAGAAGATGTTTGAACACAAGGATAGTGTCCGGCTCTGCAAAATAAGTTCCACATACCACCGCAGAGAGAATAATAGTTCCACAAATCTAATCTGCTGACGTATTCCGTAGTGTGACATCACGCTACGGCCAAGCCTTTATTCGAATCGTTTTACTGTTCCACCTCAGTGCGTTTAGCGAGGCGGTTTTCTTGGCACGTCTTGTCAAAGCAGAGATCGTGTCCCCTTATTTCGGGATTCTCATCAATACGGCGTGGGTAACCCAACCGCGCCATTAATTGTGACGCTTGGGAGATAAGCGAGTTTTACTATGCTGGTGGGGGCTTCATAGTTTCGGCCGCCCATATAAGGGGATAAGGATCCACCCTTTCCATCTACGCCTTCTTCCTCCTTTTCTTATCCATTCGTGCGCACTCGAGCTCCAGCGCCCAAGTCCGCACTTCCCACCTCAACCTTCTCCAATCATGTCCGGAGCGGGAGGTAGATGGATGGCCTCCACCGTCACGGAGGGGCACATCAAAAAGTTGAGGAAGGCCGGATACTTGTCTAACGACATCGCGCACCGGCTTCCAGATGAGGGCAGCTCATCCCCACCCCTAGGCCCCATGAGAGGGTCGTATTTCTCCCCCATTTCCTCCGCGGACTGGGCTTTCCTCTTCACCCGTTCGTCCGGGGGCTCATGTTCTACTACGGCCTAGACTTCCACGATCTGGCCCCGAACTTCATCCTCAACATCTCGGCGTTCATCGTCGTGTGTGAGGTCTTTCTCCGCATCTAGCCCCACTTCGGCTTATGGCTAAAGACCTTCAATGTCAAGCCGAAGGTTGTGGGCGGGCGACAAGCGGAGTGCGGAGGCGCCATGGTGGGTAAAATAGCCAATGTTACATGGCTCGAGGGCGCCTTCGTGGAAACCATCAAAGGGTGGCAATTGGGGTGGTTCTACATCACCGAGCCGCGTGACCCTGAATGGGCAGCGGCCCCCGAATTCCGATCTGGCATCCCCACATGGCTCACCTCATGGAAAGAGACGGGCCTGTCGTGGGGTAATTCGAAAGAGGTGACCGGAATTCAAACCTGCGTCACGGACCTGATCGACAGGAAGGTTAAACTCGTCACCATAGTCCAGGTCATGCTCTTCCGCCGGATCCTCCCGTGCCAACGGCGGGCTTTTAATCTGTGGGAATTTGACCTGGCCTAGCACCAAACCTTGTCCAGGCTCTTTGACACAACGCACGAAGATGCCTGGAAGGTGCTTTTCAAGAGCTCCGAGGTTCACCCCCCCATTACCGCGGATCGCGGATTCTGCGCGAAGTGTCAAGCCAGCGCGGTAAGCTTAATTTTCCCATTACGGGGTATTTGTTTTCCATAGTTTGACTCTATGCGGGATCTAAACTCCCATCCCTTTAACAGGACTGGCAGAAGAAGGCCGGACAGATCAACTGTCCGGCTCCTTTGCCCGAAGACCCAGCGGACGCCCGTTTGACAAAGCTGCTGGTTCCGGCACCCCACGTGATGCCGGAGAAGAAGGCCAAGAAGAAGGCCACGGGTACTCGAAAGAGTTCCCGACGCCTGGTGGTGTCGGACTCATCGCCTGACGACCCCGAGGCGCCCTCCGCCTCTGAAGACGAGGAGGAGGAAGAAGAAGCCTCTCCCCCTCTAGCGGGGGGAGAAAAGAAAAGGAAGGCCGCCCCAACTGGGGTGGCCGGAGGGTCCAAGAAGGGGAAGACCCTTCTACCGGACTACGCCTCTGACGCCGAAGACGGCAGAGAGGAATGGCCATCCAGGGTCAAGCCCCTGGCAAAATCGTAAGTATCCGGATACCAGAAGAGCTTATGGCGTTCCTCTATTGTACAGTACCTTCTGATGCCGAATTCAATCATGCAGCCCGCCCAAGGCCCAGCTCGACGATTCATTGAGCGGCTCCCTGGATTCGTCGGATGTGAATAGCACTTCACTCCCGACGGCCTCCTCCCCTCGCCCTACGGACGATGCCGAGGTGGAGTCGCAAAAGGGGCTAAACCAAGAGGAGGTGGTCTTGGAGGCGCCGCAAGGCGACCTCCCGGACTCCAGGCCCAAAGGGGATGAAGCCCCAGAGGGATCTAAGTCCGGCCCTGGGCCGGACACCGCTCCGGAAGCTTCAGTGGTTCTGGAGTCCGGCAGGCGGCCCCTTCGCAAGAAGGGCAAGCCTACGACGCCGGCGGCCTCCGTCCAACCGGAGGCGCTGGACAATTTGCTGGAGGTGCTTAACGGCGCCTCCATCAACGAGGAGCACCACACTATTATGAGTGCGGTGATTCAGAAGGTTCAGTCTGCCAAGAGCGGGCTGACGGAAGCATGTACCAGCCTTCTAACAGGCTTTGAGGTATGTGTTTAAAACATATAAAAATGTTACCGCATAGACAGTAGCCCCTGATGCTCAGTTTGGTGTTCGGAAAGAAAAGCGGACTGAGGATCTTAAAAAGATATACGCAGGAGTCTAACATAAATATGTCAATATGGGAATGCAGGCTGTGCTGCTGACCTCTGCCGCACTGACTGCAGAGGTCGATGCATTGAAGCAGAGCCTCGAGCGGTCCAAGAACGAGCTCGGCCATGCCAAGAAGCAGCTCGAGGACCAGGAAGGTGTGTAATACCTTATGTAAGTATATAAAAAATACCTGGTTGCAAATAATGACAGGACCAACGTGAATGTTGTAGGGGCCACATCCGAGGTGGCGACCCTGAAGGAAGCGCTATCCAAGGCCAAATACAATGCGGTCGTGGAGCGCACTGAGCGAGAAAAGCAAGAGGCGCGGGTGGCGGAGGTGCGGCAGAGCTCGATGCTCTCGTGAAGAAACATGAGAGTTTAGAGCTTCACTCGAAGACTCGAGAGTCCGAGCTTGCCTCGGCACTTGAAAGCGCCAAATCCGCCAAGGCCGAAGCCCAGAAAGCCCTCCAGGAAATTGAGGCGATGAGAAGGATTGCGGCGGGTAAGGCATTCTTTATGCAAAGCAAGCACGTGAAAGTAAATTACCTATTACTTACCCGCATCCAGAGCTCTCCAGGAGCATTCGTAGATCTGCCCCGCAGTGTATCCGACGCCTCCGCATTCTACCGGGCTGAGGAAGGAAGCTCGACGAAGAAGGTGTTCTGGTCCCAGTATGCTGAGGCCGAATCCCCGGTGCCCTTGAGCGACGAGCTGAAGCAGCTGGTCGAGCTTCATAAGGCAGCCGAACATGCCATGAAGGGCCTGATAGGCCGGTTGTGGCCTGGGGAGGTCATGCCTTTGAGCTACTTTGGGCTGGTGCAGCGGCTGGTGGATTCCTGTCCACGGCTTGAAGTCATCAAGCGCTCCGTGTGCATCGAGGGCGCCCGTAGGGCTTTTGCCCGTGCTAAAGTGCACTGGGGTAAGCTGGATGCTGAGAAACTGGTGAAGGATGGGCCACCAGAGGGGAAGGAGTATCGCAGGCCCGAGATGTATTATGAGGGCGTCCTGAAGGGTGCCCGTCTTGTAGCAAATGAATGTACCAGGGATGTAATTTTTGAGTAAACTCTCTCTTGTTTATCCTGTGCGCTGAAAACTTGTTCATATGTGCTAAGCAACACTTTTTGAATTTAAAATATTACCTTCTGTGCGGCCGTTTATGAAATCTAAGAGATGCAAGTCATCGGCTTCTACCCCCATGCCACGAGTGCTGGGGTGTTTGGGATAAACCTGAGCACTCTTGTTCCCATTCTTGGGTCCATCTAGGAAGGCGCTCAACACAACGAACAAGGCCATCAGGCTTATAATGCTTTATCACTCTCACATAGCCATAGAATTCTACAATTTTAAATTTCGGTGAGGCCCCTAGTATTCGGAAGACTGAGTTCGGGGCGCTATCCACGCCTAGGCCGGATAAATCCAGCTCCTCCCTCTAAGCGGCATAAGTCTTTTGGGACTCGAAGAACCTCTCGAATAGCGACCGGTCTCTCACCCTATCATGACGGTCAGTTTTAGCTTTCTCTACTGAGGTGTTAACCCAGCTCAACTGGGGCACAATCGCAGTAGTTCTCCCAGCGCTACCTTAGCCGACATTGATGAACATAAGGTACCAAAACATGGGAGCCGGGCAAACCCAACTATTGACCCAAGACATGATTCAGAGCCGATGCATATAGTGCTATAAGTTCGGGGTGCCGCACTCATGAGAGTGTTCGGTCTTCTCACACCGTATTAGGGGGTACTTAAGCCCCTGGTGTATTGGCCGTACCAAAGTGTACGGTTGCATAATGTCATGACTAAACATATTTATATAAAAATAAATGAATACAATAACATACAAGAGATGTGTATTGTTTATTAAGAAGGGCTGCTATGAAAGCAGAACGATACAAATAGTGCGATAAGCAAGAGATGGGATTATTTGACATGTCCCCCTCCAGGGGCAACCTGTGAGACTTTAAGTAAAATAGGTATTTAGCTCGTTATAGAGACCACCTGGAAATTTGACGTGGCTTGTTGTCTCCCTGGCTGTTGCATCGTGTATTCGGCGAGTGTATTGCCGGACAGGCCTTCCAAATAGGTGGGTCCTGAAAGTATATAAAAAATGAAGAAACGGCAAAATCGGGAGCCCCTAGTGCGGTTGAGCCGCATTCTGGGCGTGCCGTGGTTGTGCCCCTCCCCTTATTCCCATGGTATTTCCAAAGCGTAGTTATGTACGCGTGGTACTGCTATTGCCATCTTGCGAGGGCTGGGGTTGGGGCCGCACTGCTATGCTTGCTCGGAACATGCCAGCCGGTTTTGTTGTAGGTTACTTCGGGCGCGCTTGACGTTGTCCGGACGTTTAACAGCCGGATTGGAGAATTGCCTTGAGAGGCTACTTTGTACTTCCGCCGCCAGGGCCGCCGTGTGCTCCTCTGTTCGGAGAGAGTGTTCGGTGTTTCCATTGACCGTAATGACTCCGCAAGGGCCTGGCATCTTGAGCTTGAGATATGTGTAGTGCACACCGCATTAAATTTTGCGAATGCGGTTCGTCCGAGCAAGGCGTGATAGCCACTGCGGAATGGGACTATGTCGAAGATTAACTCTTCGCTTCGGAAATTATCCGGGGATCCGAAGACCACTTCGAGTGTAACTGAGCCTGTACAGCTGGCTTCTACACCTGGTATGACGTCTTTAAAGGTTATCTTTGTGGGTTTAATCCTTGAGGGATCTATACCCATTTTTCACACTATATCCTGATAAAGCAGGTTCAGGCTGCTGCCGCCGTCCATGAGGACTCTAGTGAGGTGAAATTCGTTAATGATTGGGTCTAGGACCAATGCGGTGAATCCGCCGTGACGAATGCTAGTGGGGTGGTCCCTTCGATTAAAAGTGATCGGGCAGGCGAACCATCGGTTGAACTTTGGGGCGACTGGCACCAACGCATAGACGTCCTTGAGAGCACGCTTCCGCTCCCTTTTGGGGATATGGGTTGCGTAAATCATGTTCACCGTCTGCACTTGTGGGGGGAAGCCCTTCTGTCCTCTGTTGTTCGGCGGCTGGGGCTCCTCCTCGTCGTCGCTATGCAGCCCCTTGTCTCTGTTTTTGGCACTTAACTTGCCTGCCTGCTTGAACACCCAACAATCCCTGTTGGTGTGATTGGCTGGTTGTTTGGGGGTGCCGTGTATCTGGCACGAGCGATCGAGTATCCGGTCTAAACTGGATGGACCTGGAGGATTTCTTTTGAATGGCTTCTTCTGCTGACCGGGTTTAGAGCCTCTGAATCCGGCATTAACTACTGTATCCTCAGTATTATCGCTGTTAATGCGGCGCTTGTGCTTATTACGATGTGACCTACCATTGTTGTCCTTGGTATCTGAGTTACCAGGGCTCTTGGTGATGTTATTGCTACGAGCTAGCCAGCTGTCTTCTCCCGCGCAAAAGCGGGTCATGAGTGTCGTGAGGGCTACCATAGATTTCGGCTTTTCCTGTCCTAGGTGCCGGGCAAGCCATTCATATCGGATGTTGTGCCTGAAGGCTGCAAGAGCCTCTGCGTCCGGACAGTTGACTATTTGATTTTTCTTGGTTAGGAACCGCGTCCAGAATTGTCTGGCCGATTCTTCTGGCTGCTGGATTATGTGGCTTACGTCATCGGCGTCTGGTGGTCGCACATAAGTGCCCTGGAAGTTGTCAAGGAATGCAGATTCCAGGTCCTCCCAGCAACTAATTGACTCTGCTGGCAGGCTGTTAAGCCAATGCCGAGCTGGTCCTTTAAGCTTGAGTTGGAGGTATTTGATGGCGTGTAGATCATCACCACGCGCCACGTGGATATGAAGGAGATAATCCTCGATCCATACCGCAGGATCTGTTGTGCCATCGTATGATTCGATGTTTATGGGTTTGAAACCCTCGGGGATTTGATGATCCATTACTTCGTCTGTGAAGCATAGTGGGTGTGCGGGGCCCCTGTACTGGGCTATATCGTGACGTAGCTCGGATGAGTTTTGTATGTTGTGTTCGGCCTGGCCGTATTTGTCATATCCGGCGTGATGGTTACCGTCACATAACGTGGGGCGCCCACGCGATCTGTCGATTGATCTTGTTTGCCTTGCCTTATCCTCCAATATGTCTCGCAGGTCTGGTGCGTTTCCCCGTGCTCTAGTATTTTTTGAGCAGCGCCGGGGTGCGGCTTGAGTTGAGGGCTGAAAAGCCTCTCTCTCGCGGCCACGGGGTGGCCGACCGGCCGCATCATATGCTGGTGATGTGGGTTTAGTTGCTTCCTCCTCTAGTTGGGGTAGCAGCCTGCGCTTTGGGTAGCTCTTGGAGGGGCGTTCGAGTTTATACTCTTCGGCCGCCAGGACTTCAGTCCATCTGTCGGCTAGCAAATCTTGGTCAGCTCTAAGCTGCTGCTATTTTTTCTTGAGGCTGCTTGCCGTGGCCATTAGCCTGCGTTTGAAATGCTCTTGTTCGGCGGGATCCTCTGGCACGACAAATTCATCGTCGTCGAGGCTTGCCTCGTCTTCGGAGGGAGGCATGTAATTGTCGTCCTTGACCTCCCTGTCTGCCGCTCTCTCATGAGGGCTGGCTTCTCCGTCCTCCTGCGCTGAATCCTGTTAGAGGGGGTTGTCTTCGGCACTGTCCGGGGTGTTGTTATCTCCAGTGCCAGACTCGCCGTTTTTGCTTTGGTGGGATTTAGAGCGGCACCACTGACGTCGGCGCTTAGGTTGCTTCTTGGAGGGGTCATCCTCCGTTTTTTCGTCGCCATTCCCTGCTTTTGGGGTGTCCACCATGTATATATCATATGACGAGGTGGCTTTCCAGTGCCCTATAGGTGCTGGTTCTTGTTCTTCTCCTTCGTCGGCGTCCATACCGTCGATGTCTTCGGAGACGAAGTCGAGCATGTCGGTTAAATCATCGACAATGGCTACGAAGTGCGTGGTGGGTGGGTTTCGAATTTCTTCGTCGTCCATATGCCAACCTTGCTGACCATAGTCCGGCCAGGGCTCTCCTGACAAAGAGAGGGACTTTAGTGAATTCAGGATGTCGCCAAAGGGCGAGTGCTGAAAGACGTCCGCGGCGGTGAACTCCATGATCGGAGCCCAATTGGGTTCGATCGGAAGGGGTGTGGAAGATCCGGAGTCCGGAAAGGAGTCCGGCACCTTGGAGTCACATGCCTCACAAAGGACTAGGTTGGTATTCGGCTCAATCACCATAGAGATTGCAGCTTCCGGGGTGGCGTCCAACCGTCCGTCCCCGATTGGCGCGGTCGGCTCCGAGCTAAGGGTCGGAGCGGACACCTGAGCGGCTCTCTGAGTGCTATTCGACGGCAGAGTTAGGTCATGCCCATCGTGACAGTGCAGCGCGCTCGGCCATGGCTCGAATCCGTCGAAGATCAAGTCCCCGCGGATGTCGGCCGTGTAGTTTAAACTTCCAAATCTGACCTGATGGCCAGGGGCGTAGCTGTCGATCTGCTCCAGATGGCCAAGCGAATTGGCCCGCAATGCGAAGCCACCGAACACGAAGATCTATCCGGGGAGAAAAGTCTCACCCTGGACCGCGTTGTGGTTGATGATCGAAGAAGCCATCGAGCCTAAAGGTGACGACACAGAGGAACTCTCAATGAAAGCACCAATGTCGGTGTCAAAACCGGCAGATCTCGGATAGGGGGTCCCGAACTGTGCGTCTAGGCGGATGGTAACAGGAGACAAGGGGCACGATGTTTTTACCCAGGTTCGGGCCCTCTCGATGGAGGTAAAACCCTACTCCTGCTTGATTAATATTGATGATATGGGTAATACAAGAGTTGATCTACCACGAGATCAGAGAGGCTAAACCCTAGAAGCTAGCCTATGGTATGATTGTTGTTCGTCCTACGAACTAAAACTCTCCGGTTTATATAGACACCGGAGAGGGCTTGGGTTACACAGAGTCGGTTACAATGGGAGGAGATCTTCACATCGCATCGCCAAGCTTGCCTTCCACGCCAAGGAAAGTCCTATCCGGACACGGGACGAAGTCTTTAATCTTGTATCTTCATAGTCCGGGAGTCCGGCCAAAGGTCATAGTCCGGCCATCCGGACACCCCCTAATCCAGGACTCCCTCAATGATGAACTTGAAACTGTTGAGCATCTTCATGGGAAATCACCGGATAAGAAGATCGAAAGAAAAGAATGAAGAGACTTCTCTCAAACAAAAGGATACATGATTAAGAAATCTAAGTCCTTGAGGAAAAAGGGTGGGAGGGCGGGAAAGACAAAGGCAACTTGGGATAGATGAAATAAACACCATTGAGAAAACATAGAATTGATCTTGCAGATGGTAAAAATGATGGGATCCACTTGAAGAGAAGCACACCGGTTGGAAAAGAGTTGACATGACAACCTCAGTGATCAAGAAGGATTAATACTCCCATAGAAATATGAGAACACCGTTTAGAGAAGGTATGGAATCAACACTTTACATTGAAGCAACTCGAATACCACAAATAAAACAAAACAAAGGATTTGGCTTGCAGAATAAGCCGGAACAAATACATATGATAGAGATTTACCCAATCCCATATCATGCATCTGTCGGAAAGATATTCTAGGAGCTACTTGAATTCCCACCTATAAACTCCTGAAACTTTCTGGTTATGCAATCTGGTGTTGGGGATACAGGGGAAGCAATATATCTCACCCAAACTAACAATCCCTACATCCAGCTGTATCCATCCATCAACACATAACCAAGAAAACTCCGGAAATCGTGTACCTCAACCTTCGAAAAGCATCCGTTATACGAGCTATGGCAATACTCCCGAACTCCCCAGTACTGGGTGGCGTCGAGGTTATCTCACCAACAACTGCACAAAAGAGATTTTCGATGTCTGCAAAACTCAGGTATTCCAGAACTGCAACGATAAAATTATTATGACAACACCTCAGAGCTCAACTCCCCGGGACACTGCCACAACCCCTAAATGTCAGGAAGCACCAAGAAGGCAAGAAAAATGTTCTCGTCATAAGAATATCGGAACGATCCCAAGATACCCGCTTGATCCTTAAAAAAATAGTGAAATTTGAGGAGAGGAAATATAAAACATCTACGCCAGGAGACCTCACCAGAGCGACGAATGGACTGAGGAGTAAAAAGAATCCTACTCTCCGATATATATAATCCTAAGACTCAAAATAGTTTTCTTCTAGACTCAACAACGGCCAACAATCAAGGGGGCTCCTATGGTCGGTCGAGACTCTGATACCAACTTGTCACGCCCAATATGCGATACTATCCTAAAGAGACTCGAAGGTCCCACCAAGGATAGAACCGCATATTGAAACGCTTTTGCAAAGGTGGATATCATTACATCAACATTACATAATAGATGGGGATACATACAAAAGGCATACAATGCCACATGAATACAACAACATATTACATAAGAGCAACATCCAACTACGGATGAAACACAAACAGAAACTCAAACGACATCCACCCTGCTAGCCCAGGCTGCCGACCTGGAACCTATCCCCTGATCGAAGAAGAAGCAGAAGCAGAACTCCGAAACAAGCAAACATCGCTCTCGCGTCAAGATCATCACATAACCTGTAACTGCAACTGTTATTGTAGTAATCTGCGAGCCATGAGGACTCAGCAATCCCATTACCATGGGTATCAAGACTAGCAAAGCTTAATGGGTAAGGAGGTAAAGTGGTGAGGTTGCAGCAACGACTAAGCATGATATGGTGGCCAACATACGCAAATAAAAGCGAGAAGAGAACAAACAGAACGGTCGTGAAGCTAGCAATGATCAAGAGGTGATCTTGAACTCCTACTTACGTCAAACATAACCCAAAACCGTGTTCACTTCCCAGACTCCGCCGAAAACAGACCATCACGGCTACACACGTGGTTGATGCGTTTTAATTCGAATCTGCTGTCAAAGTTCTCTACAACCGGACGTTAACAAATTCCCATCCGCCACATAACCGCGGGCACGGCTCTCGAAAGTTTATACCCTGCAGGGGTGTCCCAACTTAGCCCATCACAAGCTCTCGCGGTCAACGAAGGATATTCCTTCTCCCAGGAAGACCCGATCAGTCTTGGAATCCCGGTTTACAAGACATTTCGACAATGGTAAAACAAGTCCAACAAAGCCGCCCGATGCACCGACAATCCCGATAGGAGCTGCACATATCTCATTCTCAAGGCAACACCGGATAAGTCAAGCTACGAGTAAAACCAGACCTCGAGTTTCCCCGAGGTGGCCCCGCAGGCTACTCGGTTCGGACCAGCACTTAGAGAAGCACTGGCCCGGGGGGGGGGGGCTAAAATAAAGATGACCCTCGGGTTGGCCGACCCAAGGGAAGGGTATAGGTGGTGGTGAGGCAAATGGTAAAACTAAGGTTGGGCCTTGCTGGAGGAGTTTTATTCAAAGCAAACTGTCAAGGGGGTCCCATAAATCACCCAACCGCGTAAGGAACGCAAAATCAAGGAACATAATACCGGTATGACGGAAACTAGGGCGGCAAGAGTGGAACAAAACACCAGGCATAAGGCCGAACCTTCCACCCTTTACCAAGTATATAGATGCATTAATTAAATAAGAGATATTGTGATATCCCAACATAATCCTGTCCATCATGGAGCAATCTTCAACTTCACCTGCAACTAACAACGCTATAAGAGGGGCTGAGCAAAAGCGGTAACATGGCCAAGCAATGGTTTGCTAGGATGGGTGAAAAAGGTTAGAGGCTGACATGGCAAACTGGGAGGCTTGATGAGCAAGAGATAGGTAGCGCAGCAAAGCGATAGAACGAAGCAATCTAGCATAGCAATGATAGTAATGAGATCCAAGGTGATGGTCATCTTGCCTGAAATCCCGCAAGGAAGAAGAACGAGTCCATGAAGAAGACGAATGGGCATAGTCGAACGAATCCTCACAATCGCAACGTTACCGGAACTATCAAGAAAAAGCAATACCGGAAAGAAGCAAACAACATGGTAAACAACCATCACGTAACCATGTCATGATGCACAAACAAGTATGATGCATGTCCGGTTTAATGAGGCATGGCATGGCAAAGTGCAACAAACAATACTACAAGTTAAGTGGAGCTCAATATGCCACGAGTTGCAGATTGACGAAACACCACATCAATTATTTAGTTCTCTCTCCTTTAGGAACACAACAATATTACATGTTGTTAAACATGGCAAGGGGAGAAGCATAAGAAAACTACCTATCTAGGCAAGTTTAAATGAGTCCGGAACAACAAACAACAATTCCGGAAATTCCCCACAAGTAATATTCGAATTTGGTACTGTTCTGCCCTAAAACATATTTTAGAGTTGTTAAACAACAAAAGTAAGTGCATCATGTTAAACTAGGCATTTTTTCACCCCATTTACATATAAAGTTTATTAAATTTGGAGCTACGGTTATTTAGTTATGAAATAAATCATTTTAACATGACATTTATGCAAAATTAAATAACCAACAAGTTTAAACATATTGTGAAACTAGATGCAATTCTAATCATTTTACATATATGACATGTTTAATTTGGATGCATGGATAATTACTTATTAACACTTTAATATGATGGCATTTTTCTGTAATTATGCATGCACAGGATATTTAGCAAATTCGCAGCAGCGGAAGAAAACACTATGGACCAAAACTAGCTGGCCCAACAATGCATAGGGCAAGGGCGCTGGATCTGAAGCTCACCAGGCCTCATGGGTCAGCTCGGTGGTGAGGCGCTGGCCTTGCGCGTCGCACGGGAGCGGTTGTGCCGAAGCAAAGGAGGCCCAGGCACGTGGACAAAGCAGGGGCGCGGTCAATGCTCGAGAATGAGCGCTCGCTTGATGCAGGACGCTGCTTGAAGCAGAGGAGGATGCAGGCGGGCGACGCAGCTGAGGGACTTGCAACGGCAGCGGCGGGACATGGCAGCAGGGCGACGGCGCTCCTCGAGGTAGCCGGTGGTGGTGGATGCATGGATCCAGGCGGCAGGAACGGGATCCGGCGATGCGGTGGTGGCTCCCTGGGCATGAGAGAAATTAGATGAAAGAAACCGACGGGAAGGAACGGGAGGAGGAGGACGGGCAGAGGCACGGCAACCTGCGGTGCTCCGGCGTCGCGCTCGCCAGCGCGGCGGAGGAGGCAAAGACGGCGAGGTCGTCGGGACCCTAGACGGCATCGGCTTCAGGAGCTCGGATGTCAGTACATAGCAGCGACCAGAGAAGGCTTGGACGACGGGACGGCGACGGAGCGCGAGGAAGCAGGGCATAGCAGAGAAGCGGCGCTAGGTGGAGATGACGCGAGCAGGGGCGGTCTCCTGTTGGTTCCCGGCGATGACGGGCGTGGAGAAGGCTGGATCTGGGCAAGGTTGGGCGAAGAAGGAGATCCTGGCAACGAGGTGCTGCAGAAGGGCGGCAGCCATGGCTCCTGTGCGAAGGACATGCAGTTGAGAGAGAGGTCAGAGAGAGATAGAGAGAAGAATGGAAGGAGGGAGAAGAGAAGAGATGGGCGCGAAGCTCATCTGGTGGTGATGCTCACCGGCGGAGGGATCTCTGGTGGTGCTGCGGGCGGCCAGACTTGTCCAGGAGGCAGGGGAGGCAGGGAGGCCCCCATGGCGTTGGTGATCGGAGGGGAACCGGGGTCGGGGAGGCACGGGAGGTGGTGGATGGGTTGTATCGGTGGCTGGTTTCGGTGGATCGAGGGGAGGCTTCGAGCGCTGGTTGGGTGAGAAGGGGACTGGGAGGATCCTGAGGAAGATGAGACAAGAGGAGTGGCGGCAGCCGGTGAGGGGATTTGGTGGATGGGACAAGCCGCTAGGATCTAGGGTTGGACTGATATTTATATCAGATGAATTTAGGTTAGGGGATATCATGTCCCTAGGATTGTAAATGGATGGCTAAGAAAAATATAGGTTAGGAAGTCCAAATAAGACAATGGAGATGTTTTATAGATGTTTGGGGATGATCCGGACCCATTGGTAACGACAGAGCGGGTCGGGTTCGGGGAAGTTTTCGGACGTGCACACGAGGGGGCTGCGAAGGAGGGGGGTTCCATGACTGGCAGAGAGATAAGGCGGTCAAACAAAAGGGGAACGAGAACCCGTTTGGTCTGAGAAAGGTCAATGGAGACAAACGGTCTTACAACATGCACGGAGCTAAGGAGAGAAGCGACAACTACTAACGGCTACGAGTTTTATGAAAACATGCGGATGAAATGTGGATGATGACATGAGATGAAATGCATGACAAGAACAAAATGCAAAACAAAAGACAAAAACCCAACCACGGAGGAAATAACATAACACATAGCAGGAAATGGCAAGAGTTGGAGTTACAATTATGGAAAGTTACATCCGGGGTGTTACAGTTATGATCCGGCAACCCTGAAGTGACAATAATCGGGACCACTCCCGGTGATGACCGTAGTTTTAGGAGTTCATGTATTCACTAATTGCTAATGCTTTGATCCAGTACTCTATTAAAAGGAGGCCTTGATATCCCTTCGTTTTCAATAGGACCCCACTGCCACGGGAGGGTAGGACAAAAGATGTCATGCAAGTTCCTTTCCATAAGCACGTATGAGTATATTTGGAATACATGCCTACATTACATTGTTGAACTGGAGCTAGTCCTGTGTCACCCTATGTTATAACTGTTGCATGATGAATTGCATCTGACATAATTATCCATCATTGATCCATTGCCTATGAGCTTTTAACATATTGATCTTTGCTTAGATACTTTCCGTTGCCACTGTTACGATTACTACAAAACTGCTACTATTACTTTTGCCTCCGTTACCGTTACCTCCACACTACTTTGCTACTAAATACTTTGCTACAGATATTAAGTCTTTCAGGTGTGGTTGAATTGACAACTCAGCTGCTCATACTTGAGAATATTCTTTGGCTACCTTGTGTCGAATCAATAAATTTGGGTTGAATACTCGGCCCTCAAAAACTATTGTGGGTTATCAGTGATGTAATTTTTTTTTACATATGGACCATCTGTTGGAGCAGCATTTTTTGCTCTCGAAGCTCCAAAAGTTGGTTATTTTTAAATATGGACCGTCTATTAGAGATGCTCTTATGACCACCATATAGGCTAAAAAGGACAAACTATGCTCATCGAAAATACTACACAACAATACATCAAACATTAAATATAGTGTCTGTCAAATCATGGCACCATTGTAAAACAAATCAACATGTTTATTTGTCCAAATGTACACCTACGACCACCAAGCCCATAGAATAAATCAATAATCTCATTGACAATAAAATTTTGTAACAGTGTACTTCGTGATATGTACAATCGTCTTGAAGCAATGAACTTATTTTTGGCTTAATTCTTGAAGCATAACTGACAAATGATAATGTTAGCTTCTCAATTAACCCATTCCTCATGTTTTTTGCAATGCAAAAAACTTATTGCCTTATGTTATTATGTAGTTCTGCAGTAATATACAAATGAATTTGTCATATGCAGTTGATCCAACAAACAACATCACAACATATGAGATTTAGGTTTAGGTGTGACTATGCGAGCCATGAGGCGCTGGCCTCGGGCTCTTGCACGCCCTCCTACTCTTCACCTCTCATGCTTCATGTTGTGTACTCATTAAGGCCCTAATTGAAATAAATACATTTATAGGATTTTTGGAGGATTCAAGTTCTATAGGGAACATTCCCACTGTTCAGTTTAGGACTAAGAAATGGCTCCCGAAGATTTATGTGAAAATCCTATGGAATGAGGAGCAATCCATATGAATTTTGAAGGAAAAAACATGTGGTTTTATCTCAAGTTTTATTTTCCTTGCGTTATGCAGTATCCAAATGAAAGTTTTGGAGTACTACTTTGCATTGGACTGGATTCATGTAAAAAATTGTGAAAAGGATCGAGAGAATTCATGCTACATGACATCTCAATTTCTGTAATTTTTATTTTCTTGCGTTTTTTGAGTTCTCACGTTCCAAGAGGCCTAACTTTAAGTGAAATGGTTGAGCGTATGCTAGCAATAATACATGAAAAGTTAAAGACATGTCTACTTTGTTAGCGATGACGTATGAAAATTTACGGAAATAGGAGATAATGCATGGTACACAACTGGGGTCGATCGTTGATAAACTTAACTTTGGAGTTCTTCTCGAATGGGCTCCCGGAAAAGAAGGAATTCCTTGTTGATATGAGTAATCTATCATTCCTATTAAGCCAGGCTCTTGATACGTCTCCAACGTATCTATAATTTTTGATTTTTCCATGATATTATATTACCTGTTTTGGATGTTTTATATCCATTAATATGCTATTTTATATTATTTTTTGGACTAACCTATTAAATTAGAGCCCAGTGCCAGCTCCTGTTTTTCCCTGTTTTTGAGTTTCGCAGAAAAGGAATACCAAACGGAGTCCAAATGGAATGAAACCTTTGCGATGTTTTTTCTTGGACCAGAAGACAACCAGGAGACTTGGAGATGAAGTCAGAGGAGCCACGAGGCGGCCTCAATGACGGAGGGCGTGCCCAGGGGGTAGGGCGCGCCCCCCAAACTTGTGGGCCCCTCGTGCACCTCCTTCTGTACCCGTGAGATCCCATCTAGGGGCCTTTTCCAGTGTCCTGCCAGAGGGGGATTCGATCACGGAGGGTTTATACATCAACACCATTACCCTTCTGATGAAGCGTGAGGGTCCATAGCCAGTAGTTAGATGTCTTCTTCTCTCTCTTTGATTCTCAATACCATGTTGTCCTCGACGTTCTTGGAGATCTATTCGATGTAATACTTTTTTGCGGTGTGTTTGCCGAGATACGATGAATTGTGGATTTATGATTGATACGTCCATTTTGCATCATGCTTTTATATCGATATTTATTGCATTATGGGCTGTTATTACATGTTATTTCATAATACTTATGCCTATTCTCTCTTATTTTACAAGGTTTACATGAAGAGGGAGAATGCCGACAGTTGGAATTCTGGGCTGGAAAGGGAGAAAATATTAGAAACCTATTCTGGACAACTCCAAAAGTCCTAAAACTCCACGAAAGTTATTTTTGGAATTACTAAAAAATACTGGGCAAAGAAAGTACCAGAGGGGGCCCACACCCTGGCCACGAGGGTGGGGGCGCGCCCTACCCCCCTGGGCGCACCCCCTACCTCGTGGGCCCCCTGGCAGTCCTCCGGTGGCCATCTTCTGCTATATGAAGTCTTTTACCCTGGAAAAAATCATAAGCAAGCTTTCGGGATGAAACACCGCCGCCACGAGGCGGAACCTTGGCGGAACCAATCTAGGGCTCCTGCGGAGATGTTCTGCCGGGGAAACATCCCTCCGGGAGGGGGAAATCATCACCGTCGTCATCACCGTCGATCCTCTCATCGGGAGGGGGTCAATCTCCATCAACATCTTCACCAGCACCATCTCCTATCAATCCCTAGTTCATCTCTTGTGTCCAATCTTTGTCCCAAAACCTCAGATTGGTACCTGTGGGTTACTAGTAGTGTTGATTACTCCTTGTAGTTGATGCTAGGTGGTTTATTCGGTGGAAGATCATATGTTCAGATCCTATATGCATATTTATACCCCTCTGATTATGAACATGAATATGATTTGTGAGTAGTTACGTTTGTTCCTGAGGACATGGGAGAAGTCTTGCTATAAGTAGTCATGTGAATTTGGTATTCGTTCGATATTTTGATGAGATGTATGTTGTCTCTCCTCTAGTAGTGTTATGTGAACGTCGACTACATGACACTTCACCATTGTTTGGGCCTAGAGGAAGGCATTGGGAAGTAATATTTAGATGATGGGTTGCTAGAGTGACAGAAGCTTAAACCCTAGTTTATGCGTTGCTTCGTAAGGGGCTGATTTGGATCCATATGTTTCATGTTGTGGTTAGGTTTACCTTAATACTTCTTTTGTTGTCGCGGATGCTTGCAATAGGGGTTAATCATAAGTGGGATTCTTGTCCAAGGAAGGGCAGTACCCAAGCACCGGTCCACCCACATATCAAATTATCAAAGTAACGAACGCGAATCATATGAGCGTGATGAAAACTAGCATGACGATAATTCCCATGTGTCCTCGGGAGCGCTTTTTCTCTATATAAGAACTTGTCCAGGCTTGTACTTTGCTAAAAAAAGGGTCGGGCCACCTTGATGCACCTTATTTACTTTTGTTACTTGTTACCCGTTACGAATTACCTTATCACAAAACTATCTGTTACCAATAATTTCAATGCTTGCACAGAATACCTTACTGAAAACCGCTTATCATTTCCTTCTGCTCCTCGTTGGGTTCGACACTCTTACTTATCGAAAGGACTACGATAGATCCCCTACACTTGTGGGTCATCAAGACTCTTTTCTGGCGCCGTTGCCGGGGTGTGAAGCACCTTTGATAAGTGGAACTTAGTAAGGAAAAATTTATATAGTGTGCTGAAATTTACTATCACTTGTTACTATGGAACATAATCCTTTGAGGGCCTTGTTAGGGGTACCTTCACCCTGACCAGTAGAGCAAAGAGTTGCTCCTCAACCTACTAAACCTACTGAAAATGTTTACTTTGAAATTCCTTCGGGTATGATAGAGAAACTGCTAGCTAATCCTTTTACAGGAGATGGAACATTGCATCCTGATTTGCACCTAATCTATGTGGATAAAGTTTGTGGATTATTTAAGCTTGCAGGTTTTTCCGAGGATGCTATCAAGAAGAAGGTCTTCCCTTTAGCTTTGAAGGGAGAGGAATTGACATGGATTAGGCTATGTGATGATATGGGATCATGGAACTACAACCAATTGAATTTGGAATTTCATCGGAAGTTTTATCCTATGCATCTTGTTCATCGTGATCGTAATTATATATATATATATATAATTTTTGGCCTCGCGAAGGAGAAAGCGTCGCTCAAGCTTGGGGGGGTGGCTTAAGTCAATGTTATATTCATGCCCCAATCATGAGCTCTCAATAGAAATGATTATTCAAAAAATTTATGCTCGGCTTTCTCTCAACAATCGCTCCATGCTCGATACTTCTTGTACTGGTTCTTTTATGATGAAGACTATTGAATTCAGATGGGATTTATTGGAAAGAATTAAACGCAACTCTGAACATTGGGATCTCGATGAAGGTAAGGAGTCAGGTATGACACCTAAGTTTTATTGTGTTAGATCTTTTATGGATACATATGCTTTTCGTGAATTTAGCACTAAATATGGACTTGACTCTGAGGTAGTAGCTTCTTTCTGTGAATCATTTGCTACTCATGTTGAACTCCCTAAGGAGAAGTGGTTTAAATATAATCCTCCCATTGAAGTAAAAGTAGTTGCACCTATTAAAGTTGAATAAAAGACTATCACTTATAATGATCCTATTGTTCCTACTACCTATATTGAGAAACCACCTTCCCCTATTAGGATAAAGGATCATGCTAAAGCTTCAATTGTGGTTCGTAAGAGTAATACTAGAACACCTACACCACCTGAGCAAATTAAAGTTGAACCTAGTATTGCTATGGTTAAAGATCTCTTGGCTGATAATATTGAAGGGCATGTTATTTACTTCTGTGATGAAGCTGCTAGAATTGCAAGACCCGATACTAAAAATAAACATACACCTATTGTAGGCATGCCTGTTGTTTCTGATAAAATAGGAGATCCTTGTTATCATGGCTTATGTGATATGGGTGCTAGCGCTAGTGCAATACCTCGTTCCTTATACAAAGAAATTATGCATGATATTGCACCTGCTGAGATAGAAGAAATTGATGTTACAATTAAGCTTGCCAATAGATATACTATTTCACCAGTTGGGATTGTTAGAGATGTCGAAGTCTTGTGTGGGAAAGTTAAATATCCTGCTGATTTTCTTGTTCTTGCTTCCCCACAAGATAGCTTTTGTCCCATCATATTTGGTAGACCCTTCTTGAATACTGTTAATGCTAAGATATATTGCAAAAAGGATATTGTTACGATTGGTTTAGGGGATATGTCTCATGAGTTTAATTTTGCTAAATTTCGTAGACAACCTGATGATAAAGAATTGCCTAGTAATGATGAAATTATTGGTCTTGCTTCTATTGCCGTGCCTCCTAATGATCCTTTAGAACAATATTTGCTAGACCATGAAAATGATATGTTTATGATTGAAAGAAGGGAGATAGATGAAGTATTCTTTAAATAGGGACCTATTTTGAAACACAACTTGCCTGTTGAAATCCTAAGGGATCCTCCTCCACCCAAGGGTAATCCCGTGTTTGACTTAAACCATTAACTGATACTCTTAAATATTCTTATCTTGGTGAAAATAAGATATATCCTATTATTATTAGTGCTAACCTTTCAGAACAGGAAGAGGAGAAATTATTGAAAACTCTAAAGAAGCACCGTGCTGCTATTGGATATACTTTTGATGATCTTAAGGGCATTAGTCCCACTCTATGCCAACACAAAATAAAATTGGAGAAAGACGCCAAACCAGTTGTTGATCACCAACGACGGTTAAATCCTAAGATGAAAGAAGTGGTAAGAAAAGAAATACTAAAGCTCCTTGAGGCAGGTATAATTTATCCCGTTGCTGATAGTCAGTGGGTAAGTCCTGTCCATTGTGTCCCCAAGAAGAGATGTATTACTATCGTTCCTAATGATAAAGATGAATTGATCCCGCAAAGAATTGTTACAGGTTATACGATGGTAATTGATTTCCATAAATTAAATAAAGCTACTAAAAAAGATCATTACCCTTTGCCTTTTATTGATCAAACTAGATCATAAAACCGCGCGTTGCCGCGCCCATACATCTTGATAAAATATATTTAAGAAGATCTGGTCATTGCAAATACTTGAGAAAATATATACGTTATATCTATATTGTGCAAATCGAGTGAGAAAATTCTACATTTTGATGCAAGGGATAAATAACACGGGTGCTATAGATACAACTTCTTATCTTATTTACAACTGATGTTCAAAGTCAAGGATACCATGATATCTCACAAAATTAGCATATGGCTATCTCAGTGTCATACATGCCCACACACAACTTCTGGTCGCCTCCATGTGAGCATGCTTCCCTCAATAAAAAAACGTGATCATGTTGTTGGTTCAAAGAGCTGATTGGATGTCCATTAGCTGCTCCACGTTTTGTTGTATGGCCTTGTTAAATTTGTTTTGCTCCGAAGGAATTGTATGACCAACACCGTTAAATTGATTCAGAAAAGAAGAGAGTTAAATCAGGAGAGGATTTCCAAGAAATTTCTCTATTATTCAAGAGCATAAGCACAGCCAAAAAGATATACATGGATATTTGATACCTTGCACAAAAAATCTTAAGTACAGAAAATACAGTATGGAAGTACATAAGGAAGTTGTGGTTATAGTTCCTAAAACTGCAAGGATGACTGAAAGCCTTGAAATGATTGCATTTTCTTATTTTCCCAAGGGATACTAATTCATATGGGTTTTTTTGCCGTGAAATCTCTGTGGTTCATTGATGAAAGTGAATAGAACAATTTATGTTTTTATAAGCTAATAATATATACAGTTTCACTGCAGAGGCTAAACTTGACTAAATATAAATCATAGGAGAAGATAAAAACATACTGAAAGAAGTTGTTTCATGGAAGGTTTCCCTTTAATAAAACATGAGGTAAACACACACTGTCACTTCCTCGGCTGTTGTCACACCAACAAACTAAAAAAGGCTCAACATTACACATGGAGATGTACGTGTGAAGCCTGGTAACTTCAAAAAACAAAAACAAATTGAAGTTGCCATACCTTTGTCTACACCATGTGCAGCATGCTAGAGCCTCACTCTGAACAACTTTTGGACAAACAAACACTCTGAACAATCAATCACTGCTGCAGAGGCAGGAGAAGTTTCCGATGATATCAAGATGCATCCGCTACAACCTCTGTAGTTATTTACCTGACATGGTGATACTGACAACTGATGAAAAAGGTAAGCCATGTGTGACCTGGAATCCAACCTGACATGTATTGTTCATACCTGAATCATCATTACCAGTGAGAGGCACCTCGGCTCTCAGCTTTGCTGTTGTACTACATAACAAGAAGCACACTTCAGAGAAGAACCCACCCCTTTCAGTTTAATATGGGATTGATGAAGACATGGTCAACCAGGGGCTATTTGGGCACCAAGGCAAGCACTCGGATTTCCTTCATCGCCCCTTTCTTCCCCAACAGCAAGTAACCTAAAGCGACCGCACCAAACCATGAGCCCTATGTTGTGAGCCACTAGGAGTGTCGCCATTGTGCGTACGAGGGTGGAGGATGAGAGGAGACGGTGGTAGGTTCTAGCCTCTAGGGCTTAGGGAGGCAGCCGATGTGCCTGTAGAAGGAGGTGGTCCGATCAACAACGAGACACAGGCTCACCTCTTTCGCTTCCCTAACATTAGGCTGCATCAGTAAACGAGAGGGCTCCCAGATTGATCCTCGGAGCAGCAGCCCAGCGCGTTTGGGCCGGCGGGGGCGCTCGAGGTGGGAGCGGTAGGAAAGACCGCGGGGATACGGCGGGACGACTGGAGGATCCAGATCGTTTAATGAACTAATCGGACGATGCAGAGTGTCAAATCATTGTGAAGGCTCCTAGGTAGCCCTGATATACTGTTTCTCAATGCTAGAAAGATTATCCAAACATACACATTTTTGCTTTCTAGATGGTTACTCTGGTTTCTCTCAAATACCTATGTCGAAATAGGACCAAGAAAAGACCACTTTTACTTGCCCTTTCAGTACTTTTGCTTATAAGCGTATGCCTTTTGGTTTATGTAATGCACCTGCTACCTTTCAAAGATGCATGATGGCTATATTCTCTGACTTTTGTGAAAAGATTGTTGAGGTTTTCATGGATGATTTCTCTGTTTATGGATCTTCTTTTGATGATTGCTTGAGCAACCTTGATCGAGTTTTGCAGAGATGCGAAGATACTAATTTTGTCTTGAATTAATAGAAGTGCCACTTTATGGTTAATGAAGGTATTGTCTTGGGGCATAATATTTCTGAAAGAGGTATTGAAGTTGACAAAGCTAAAGTTGATGCTATTGAAAAGATGGCGTGTCCTAAAGACATTAAAGGTATAAGAAGTTTTCTTGGTCATGCCGGTTTTTATAGGAGGTTCATGTCGGGGAAACTGATCCACGAAAACCTATGGGGCCGGCGGACCGAGCCCCTTTCGGTTCGGCGAGGGGCGGAGGTCGCACGAAGAGCGGATCGAGGCGAAGCACACGAGTAGTTTACCCAGCTTCGGAGCTCTCCGGAGAGATAATACTCCTACTGCTGCTTGTCTGATTCTATTATGTTTTTGCTCGAGAGAGCTAAGTGTACTTCTGGCTTCCGAATGAACCTAACCCTCTCTACATTGCGCATGGGCCTCCTTTTATATGCTCAAGGGGTCACCGACAGGTGGCAACGTAAACAAGGGTACAAATGTAAAAAGCGAGGTGGTTGGTACAGTTACTTGTACAGTGTTTCCTACCTAACCCTGACGGCAGGGGACAAGGGCATTAAATGCCCGTCTGTGTAGCCCAAACAGTGCAGAAAAGGACCGTCAGGGGCGCCACCGCTCGCCATGATGGCGATCTTGTCAGCTTCGCATGCCACCGTGCACTGCTGGCTGCACAGCCTCCCGCCACGCGCGCCTAGAAAGGCCCCCAGAGCGACACGTTGGTGGATGCGCTGGAGCATGGGCACAGAGTGGCCGCCTGTCGCGGCAAGCGCCTTGTCGCGGCCGTTGTCTTGTCGGGCCCGGAAGCTTGTCGCTCACCGTGCCTTGCCGGGACGCGTGGCGCGTCGCGGCAAGTTCGTTGAAAATGCCTTGGTTGGTCTTCCCGGAAAGCTCCACTTGCCGGGGCCTTGTCTCCTGAGCTTGAATACTTTGTTCTTGAATGGCTCCAAAGGAACCACGGAGGACCTTGGCGGTCGCCCGGCAAGCCTTGCCGCTAGGCGCTGCAACTGCCCGTGCACAAGTTCGGGATACTAGGGTATTCTAGTACACCGACAGCTCGGGGAAATGGGCCGAGGATGTCGAGCCCCCAGACCGAAAATGGCCAGGATAAAGGGATTGTCTGGAGAGCTTGAGCTGGCTGGTGTATCTGCTTGGAATGGAACTGGCACGCTTCACACTTGGTTACTTGTGCAGTTGCATCCTGGAGGGTTGTCGGCCAAAAGAAACCTTGCCAGAATGCTTTGCCAGCAAGTGCTCTTGCACCAATGTGGTGGCCACATATGCCTCCATGTATCTCTGCCAACAGCTTTTGTTCGTCTTCCCGGCAAACACACTTCAATTTCACACCGTTGAGTCTTCTTCTGTATAGTGTGCTGTCAACAAACTGGTACATACTTGACTGCCGGGCTACTTTTTCTGCTTCTTCTTGCTCTTCGGGAAGTTCTCCTGTCAGAAGGAAATGGACAATCTGTTGTGCCCATGCTGGAGCTTGTGGCTCGACAACAAGGACTAAAGGCACATCTGCTGCTGCGGGAACGTCCGCTTCCACGGCGAGAACCTGCGGCTCAGCCGGAGCATGATGTTCCCCGGCAAGCTTGCCGGAGCAAAGCTTGTCGGGAGCGTCTGCTACGACGGAACAAACCATAAGGCTTGCCAGAGCAGACTGCTCCTCAGCATCCTTGGCGTTGATCTTGGGGACCTTCTTGGCGGCGGCTTCAGGGAGCTCTTCCGGAAAATAGTCACCAGAAATCAACTTCCTCTTCTTGTTCTGTCCAGTTGATGGCGTTACGGATGGTTGAGTCAGCTTGAGCACAAAGATCCATGGTTCCACAGGTAACTTTAGTGCTTCGCACTTTGACAGGCCATTAGCAATGCCATTCTGAGCTCTCGGAACTTGCTCCATCTGTAGGCCGTCAAATTGCTCTTCTAGCTTTCTCACTTCATCAACATATGCTTCCATCAATGGACTCTGATAGTTCTTGTTCACTTGGCGGACGACAAGCTGTGAGTCACCCCTGACAATGAGCTTCTTGATCCCAAGGTCTGCTGCGATCCTGAGACCGGCAAGCAATCCTTCATACTCTGCAGTATTGTTGGTTTCTTGCTCCTTGGGAAAGTGCATCTGGACTACGTACTTGAGGTGCTCTCCGGTGGGTGCAACAAGCAGCACGCCCGCACCGGCGCCTTGC
Source organism: Triticum dicoccoides (assembly GCF_002162155.2). Taxonomy (NCBI): domain Eukaryota; kingdom Viridiplantae; phylum Streptophyta; class Magnoliopsida; order Poales; family Poaceae; genus Triticum; species Triticum dicoccoides. Next base: position 363,546,479 of record NC_041381.1, on the reverse strand, counting down.
AGCGAGAAGGCACCATCAAAGTACATCAGCCACTCTTTGCTCGCTTCCTTGACGGGGATGCTTGTCTCTGGAGTTTCTTCATCTTGTGTTGGCGTCCACTCTGCTATGAACTCTGCCAATGCTCTGCTTTGGATAGTTGAAGTACTTTCAAACTTGAGGCCAAAGTTTGACAGTTCTAGCGCCCACTCGACAATCCTGCCTGTCGCTTCTAGATTTTGCAGTATCCTTTTCAGCGGAAAACGAGTGACGACTGTGATCTCATGTGCTTGGAAGTAATGGCGCAGCTTTGTCGAGGCCATGAGAAGGCCGAAAAGCAATTTCTGCATGCCAGAGTACCTTGACCTAGCCCCCTGCAGAAGGGAACTGACAAAGTAAACTGGGCGCTGCACCATTCTCTTCTGCATCTTATCATGCTCCTACGCAGATCCATCCTTGTCGGGACCAGAGCTTGTCGGTGAAGCCCCTTGCTTGTCGCTGGATGTATCTGCCGTGGTTGCTGGCTCATCATCTGCCTCCCTCTCCGCCACTAACGCAACACTAACCACTTGATTGGTTGCCGCTATATACAGTAGCAACTTCTCTTGTGGCTTAGGCGCGACAAGTGTTGGAGTGGAGGACTGGTATCTCTTCAAGTCCTGCAGCGCAGCCTCCGCCTCCGGAGTCCATTTCATTGGACCTGCCTTTTTCAATATTTTGAAAAACGGCAGGGCGCGCTCAGCAGACCTAGAGATAAACCTGCTGAGAGCAGCCATGCAACCGGCAAGCCTTCGTACATCCTTGACGCGCTTTGGTGCTTCGATCTGCTCAATGGCCTTGATCTTGTCGGGATTGGCTTCAATTCCCCGCTGAGACACGAAGAACCCGAGAAGCTTGCCGGAAGGGACTCCAAACACGCACTTCTCGGGGTTAAGCTTGAGGTTGATCTTGCGCAGATTTGCAAATGTTTCGTCCAAATCTTGAATCAGGGTCGCCCTGTCCTTGCTCTTGACCACTATGTCATCCATGTAGGCTTCCACATTTGTGTGCATCTGCGGCTCAAAAGCGTGGTGGACTACCCTTGCAAATGTTGAACCAGCATTCTTCAAACCGAAAGGCATCCGTACGAAACAGTACGTGCCACACGGGGTGATGAATGCGGTCTTCTCCTCATCCTCTTCTGCCATGAAGATCTGATGGTATCCTGAGTATGCATCAAGAAATGAGAGCAAATCACATCCGGCCGTGGAGTCAACAATCTGATCGATGCGCGGCAAGGGAAATGGGTCTTTGGGACAAGCTTTATTCACATCAGTGAAGTCGATACAAAGCCTCCATTTTCCGTTAGCCTTGCGCACAACTACAGGATGGGCCAACCACGTAGGATGGAGCACTCCTCTGACAAGGCCTGCTGCTTCCAACTTCTTGATTTCTTGTGCGATGAATTCTTGGCGCTCCACTGCCTGTTTCCTGACTTTCTGCTTGACGGGCCGCGCATGAGGACAGACAGCAAGGTGGTGCTCAATTACTTTCCTGGGAACACCGGGAATGTCAGACGGTTGCCACGCAAACACGTCGACATTCGCCCGCAGGAAAGCAACGAGCGCGCTTTCCTATTTGGGGTTGAGAGTGGCACTGATGGTGAAGGTACCACCAGTGCCGTCCTCCTTGGCGGACACCTTCTTGGTCTCAGGTGGAGCTGCCATTGCCTTCTTACACTTGCCGGTGGAGCTCGATGGTGCGTCCTCGACGGTAGTGCAGCACTCCAAAGAGGTGCGCTTGCCGGAGTGGGCATCAGAACTCTTGCCGGACTTGGTCTTCTTCTTCTCCCCGGGAGCTTCAGCGGCAAGTGACTTGCGATCTGTTGCGGCTGTTGCTTCCCGGTAGATCTTGTCGGCACAGATAAGAGCATCTTTCTTGTCGCCAGGGACAGAGATGACACTTATCGGGCCTGGCATCTTGAGCATGTTGTAGGCATAGTGAGAGGCTGCCATGAATTTGGCGAGTGCTGGACGGCCGAGTATCCCATTGTAAGGCAACGGGAAGTCAGCAACGTCAAAAGTGACCCTCTCAGTCCTGAAGTTCAACTCGCTGCCAAATGTTACCGGCAACATGATCTTTCCCTTCGGCTTGCTCCTTCCCGGGTTGATTCCTTGGAACGTACCGGTTTCTTCGAGCTCGCTGTCAGGGATCTGGAGTTTCTGGAGCACCGCGGAGGAGATCAGGTTCAAGCCGGCCCCACCGTCAACTAACATCTTAGTGACCTTGAGGTTGCGGATAGTTGGTGAGACCAACATCGGCAAGCACCCGACCGCAGTTATGCGATCAGGGTGGTCCTCAATATCAAAGATGATAGGCGTGCTGGACCATTTCAGATGCTTGCGTGACTCGACGGGTGGTTCTGCTGCATTAACTTCCCGCACCCACTGCTTGAGCTGGCGGTGCGAAGTATGTAGAGAAGCACCGCCGTCAAAGCACAGGACCTCTGTGGCTTTCTGGAACTCCTGCTCATCAGTCTCCTCATCATCCATGTCTTCATCGTTGTCGTCATCTTCATCCTTGTCGCAGCCGCGAGGAGGTCTGTCTCCTTGCCGCTACTTGGCCTTGCCGCGGCGTCCTCCTCGGCCGGGACGTTTCTTGCCGGATCCCCCAGCACCTTCCTGGGCCTTCTCCTTGTCGCGCCGCTCGTATTCAGCCTTTTGCTGCTCAACAAGCTGCTCGACTTTCTTGCAGCTCTGGAGATCGTGGCCCTTGGTGCGGTGGATCTTGCAATACTGCTTGTTGGTGCCGTCCTGCTTGTCGGCGACCGCCACAGCCTCTGCGGTAATCTCCTTGCCGGAGTCACCAGCTTTGGCTTTCTTGGCGCCACCACCGTTGCCAGACTGCTCAACAACTAGCACCTCTTTTCCTTTCTTCTTCATGTTGTTCCGCCGCCGGTTTTTCTTTGCCGGGGCAGTATCCTCACTGTCAGATCCTCCTGCTCCTATGTTCTCTCCGGGGAGTCTCCTCCCTTCCTCAGCGCGTGCACACTTGTCAGCCAGGGCATATAGCTCACTGACGTCTCTGATCTTGCACATCGCCATTTCCTCCTGCATCCTGCGGTTTCGCACGTTCTGATGGAACGCACTGATCACCGTGGCAGGGTGGACGTCTGGGATGTTGTGCTGTACACTGCTGAATCTCTGAATGTACTTGCGCAGGGGTTCTCCTTCCTTCTGGGCAAGCAGATGAAGGTCACTCTCTTGGCCATGAGGCTTGTGGCCGCCTGTGAAGGCGCCGACAAACTGATGGCATAGATCGGCCCAAGAGGATATGGAGTTGTCTGGCAAGTGCATGAGCCAGGATCTGACGTTGGGCTTGAGCACCAGCGGGAAGTAGTTGGCAAGGATCTTGTCGTCCCGTCCCCCGGCAGCTTGCACCGCAATGGTGTAGATGCTGAGGAACTCCGACGGATGCGTCTTGCCGTCGTAATTCTCTGGTACGTCTGGCTTGAAGTTCTTCGTGCTGGGCCACTAGACTTGCCGCAGCTCACGAGTGAACGCAGGACAACCTACCGCGTACGGCAAGTCGCCTGGTTCCCCTGGCGCATGCATGTGAACAGAAGGCCCAGCGCGCTTGTCAGATTGACGTCGCGCTTCTCTTCGGTGCTTGATGCGAGTACGAGCATCTTCTTGCTGTCGATCGTAAAGAACTTGGTGCTGATCGCGACGAGCTCGTGGATCCGACGATGCGGTGGAGTCGTTGTCGAGGTGGATCCGGCGAGTCGGCGATCTTGGCCTTCGGGGTGGTGATTGCATGGTGGTTGCACCCCCACCAGTTTCGTCGCCACCGGCTCGCGCCTGGCAACCCTGCCGCGGCAGCGACGCGCTCGGCTGCCGTGGAGTGTCGCCGTTGGCGTAGCCGATGAGACTCTGAATGGTGGCCCTCCATTCGTCGATCTTGTCCGACGTCGGAGGGTAATCCAGGAGTAGTTGAGCTCGCGCCAAAGCTTCTGCTGGAGTGGTGGGTGGCAGTGGCGGACGGCGCGAGGAACGGGATATGCTCGGACTTCTAACTATGTTAGAAGGAGCATTATCCCGTCCAGGCGACCGTGTCTCGCTCGTGCTGGTACGTTGGCGCGCATGCTGGTCTTGAGCACCCCGGGATCCGCCAGCTTGATCTTGGCCCAACAAACTTATGGTACTGCGAGTACCATGACGCTGTCGGTCCTGCGCCTCCTGAGATGGGCGCGGAACAATCACGGACATTGAGGTCTGCGCCGCCTTGCCCTTGGACCTGGCAGCGTCGTGAGCTTCCTCATCGATGTCTGTCCTTCCGTCGGCGTCTACCCCACCACCCGTTTGCTCCGGTGGCGGTGGGATCGACGTGGACGGAACAGCTGCCTCTGAAGCCTTCTTCTTCGGTGGCATGTTGATGGAGAAAATGAAGATCTAGCTCGTGTGAACGCCGGATCAGGTTCACGCAATCTCGACGCCCCCTCCCTGGCGCGCCAAAGATGTCGGGGAAACTGATCCACGAACACCTATGGGGGCGGCGGACCGAGCCCCTTTCGGTTCGGCGGGGGGCGGAGGTCGCACGAAGAGCGGATCGAGGCGAAGCACACGAGCAGTTTACCCAGCTTCGGAGCTCTCCGGAGAGATAATACTCCTACTGCTGCTTGTCTGATTCTATTATGTTTTTGCTCGAGAGAGCTAAGTGTACTTCTGGCTTCCGAATGAACCGAACCCTCTCTACGTTGCGCATGGGCCTCCTTTTATATGCTCAAGGGGTCACCGACAGGTGGCAACGTAAACAAGGGTACAAATGTAAAAAGCGAGGTGGTTGGTACAGTTACCTGTACAGTGTTTCCTACCTAACCCTGACGGCAGGGGACAAGGGCATTAAATGCCCGTCTGTGTAGCCCAAACAGTGCAGAAAAGGACCGTCAGGGGCGCCACCGCTCGCCACGATGGCGATCTTGTCAGCTTCGCATGCCACCGCGCACCGCTGGCTGCACAGCCTCCCGCCACGCGCGCCTAGAAAGGCCCCCAGAGCGACACGTTGGTGGATGCGCTGGAGCATGGGCACAGAGTGGCAGCCTGTCGCGGCAAGCGCCTTGCCGCGGCCGTTGTCTTGTCAGGCCCGGAAGCTTGTCGCTCACCGTGCCTTGCAGGGACGCGCGGCGCGTCGTGGCAAGTTCCTTGAAAATGCCTTGGTTGGTCTTCCCGGCAAGCTCCACTTGCCGGGGCCTCGTCTCCTGAGCTTGAATACTTTGTTCTTGAATGGCTCCAAAGGAACCACGGAGGACCTTGGCGGTCGCCCGGCAAGCCTTGCCGCGGGGCGCTGCAACTGCCCGTGCACAAGTTCGGGATACTAGGGTACCCCTATTCTAGTACACCGACAGTTCATTAAGGACTTCTCTAAAATTTCTAGGCCTCTGACTAATCTCTTACAAAAAGATATTCCTTTTGTCTTCGATGATGATTGTGTAGAAGCATTTGAAATACTTAAGAAAGCCTTGATTTCTACACCTATTGTTCAGCCACCTGATTGGAATTTACCTTTTGAAATCATGTGTGATGCTAGTGATTATGCCGAAGGTGCTGTTCTAGGACAAAGAGTTGATAAGAAACTAAATGTTATTCAATATGCCACTACTGAAAAAGAATTTTTAGCGGTTGTATTTGCTTGTGATAAGTTTAGACCTTATATTGTTGATTCTAAAGTAACTGTTCACACTGATCATGCTGCTATTAAATATCTTATGGAAAAGAAAGATGCTAAACCTAGACTTATTAGATGGGTTCTCTTGCTACAAGAATTTGATTTGCATATTATTGATAGAAAGGGAGCTGAGAACCCCGTTCCAGACAACTTGTCTAGGTTAGAGAATGTTCTTAATGACCCACTACCTATTGATGATAGCTTCCCTGATGAACAATTAGCTGTCATAAATGCTTCTCGTACTGCTCCATGGTATGTTGATTATGCTAATTACATTGTTTCTAAATTTATACCACCTAGTTTCACATACCAGCAAAAGAAAAAGTTTTTCTACGATTTAAGACATTACTTCTGGGATGACCCACACCTTTATAAAGAAGGAGTAGATGGTGTTATTAGACGTTGTGTACCTGAGCATGAACAGGAACAAATCCTACAGAAATGTCACTCTGAAGCTTATGGAGGACACCATGCTAGAGATAGAACTGCACATAAGGTATTGCAATCCGGTTTTTATTGGCCTACTCTCTTCAAAGATGCCCGTAAGTTTGTCTTGTCTTGTGATGAATGCCAAAGAATTGGTAATATTAGTAGAAGTTAAGAAATGCCTATGAATTATTCACTTGTTACTGAACCATTTGATGTTTGGGGCTTTGATTATATGGGGCCGTTTCCTTCCTCTAATGGGTATACACATATTTTAGTTGCTGTTGATTACGTTACTAAGTGGGTAGAAGCTATTCCAACTAGCAGTGTTGATCATAACACCTTTATTAAGATGCTTAAAGAAGTTATTTTTCCGAGGTTTGGAGTCCCTAGATACCTAATGACTAATGGTGGTTCACATTTTATTCATGGTGCTTTTCGGAAAATGCTTGCTAAGTATGACGTTGATCATAGAATTGCATCTCCATATCACCCACAGTCTAGTGGCCAAGTAGAACTGAGTAACAGAGAGCTCAAATTAATTTTGCAAAAGACTGTTAATAGATCTAGAAAGAATTGGTCTAAGAAACTTGATGATGCATTATGGGCTTATAGAACTGCATATAAAAATCCTATGGGTATGTCTCCATATAAAATGGTTTATGGAAAAGTATGTCACTTACCTCTTGAACTAGAACATAAGGCATATTGGGCCATTAAAGAGCTCAATTATGATTTCAAACTTGCCAGTGAGAAGAGGTTATTTGACATTAGTTCACTTGATGAATGGAGAACTCAAGCCTATGAGAATGCCAAACTGTTTAAATAAAAGGTTAAAAGATGGCATGACAAAAGGATACAAAAGCGTGAGTTTAATGTAGGTGATTATGTGTTTCTTTTCAACTCTCGTTTAAGATTTTTTGCAGGAAAACTTCTCTCGAAATGGGAAGGTCCTTACGTTATCGAGGAGGTCTATCGTTCCGGTGCCATAAAAATCAACAACTTCGAAGGCCCAAATCCATAGGTGGTGAACCGTCAAAGGATCAAACATTATATCTGAGGTAATCCAATAAATGTTGAAACTAATGTTATTGAAACCGTGACCCTGTAGGAATACATAAGGGGCACTTTCCAGAATGTTTCAGACTCGGAAAAGGAATAGGTATGTGGTACGGTAAGTAAACCAACTCCAAAACAGTTCTAATATCAATTTTTCTCTGTTTTTGAATATTTAAGAAAATAGGAAAATAAGAAGTAGTCCGGGAAGGAAACGAGGTATCCACGAGCTGCCTCGTGGGCACCTTGTGTGCTCTCCGGACTCTGTTTTCTTGCACGATACTTATTTTGGTCGGTAAAAATGCGTTATATAAGCTCCCAAAGGTTTTGACCACCGTATCACGCAAATATCCTCTATCTTTGTTTCGAGTTGTTTTCTGTCAGATTTGCCAAGGCCAGGCATCATGTCGTCACCCTCCTCCAACAATGAAGGCAATGATGCTTGGCTAATGAAGATGGAGTGGAAGAGAGAAGAACCCGGGGAGATCAATAAGGATGATAGGATTAAGAAGGTCATGGAGGATCAATCTCCGGCGGCAGAAGAAGAAGACATCCTTCAACCTCAGCACAACCTCTTTGTAAGGGAATATTTATCCCCAAGGTGTTTTGGTGATTGATGACAATGCTTTTGCGTACTAATCGTGTGCGTTGAGCCTTTCAGAGTTTCATCCTTTGGCACGAGACAATTCCCACCCCTCGGTGTTTTATTCAAGACGGTGTAGCTCCTTCGTCTCTCTGTTGGTGGACTAGTTTCGTAGGAGTCATCGTACTATCAAGAGGGGATCTGCTTTGGTAAGGCTAGGGTGGAATCAACACGTACACATCCTTATCACACCCGCTGTTCCTTTCCGCATCATTGGAGCTACCTTTCATCTCCTTGCCTGCTCTGACCTGTCCCAGCGGTAGTACCGCGGTCCTCAGTGGTAGTACCGCTGAAGCGCGTCAACCAGTAGTACCGCTCCCCAAGCGGTAGTACCGCTTGCTGTCTTCGGCCGTACTACCGCTGTGGTTCCGGGCTACTTCCGCCTCGACTCCAGACCTCTGTTTTTCGTGTCGGGTTTTGTGGTACTAGTAGCGGGAGTAGTGGCGGTAGTACCGCTCCAAGCGGTAGTACCGCCCCTACTTCCGCGGTAGTACCGCTCTAGGCCCAGGTCCTTGCTATCCTCGTGTGCGTGGAAGTACTGCTGGGAGGGAACGGTAGTACCGCTGGTTCAGCGGTAGTACCGCCCTGCCCAAGTGGTAGTACCGCTCTGTGCATGGCTGCTTGGGGGGTAACGGTTGGATTGTTTCCCCCACTATATAAAGGTGTCTTCTTCCCCAAAGTTGACCTACCTCTTCCCCCAAAAGCTCCATTGTTGCTCCAAGCTCCATTTTCGCCCGATCTCTCTCCCTAGCCAATCAAACTTGTTGATTTGCTCAAGATTGGTTGAGAAGGCCCCGATCTACACTTCCACCAAGAGAAATTTGATTCCGCCCACTAATCCCTAGCGGATCTTGTTACTCTTGGGTGTTTGAGCACCCTAGACGGTTGAGGTCACCTCGGAGCCATAGTCCATTATGGTGAAGCTTCGTGGTGTCGTTGGGAGCCTCCAATTAAGTTGTGGAGATTGCCCCAACCTTGTTTGTAAAGGTTCGGTCGCCGCCTTCAACGGCACCAATAGTGGAATCATGGCATCTCGCATTGTGTGAGGGCGTGAGGAGAATACGGTGGCCCTAGTGGCTTCTTGGGGAGCATTGTGCCTCCACACCGCTCTAACAAAGACGTACTTCCCCTTAAAAGGAAGGAACTTCAGTAACACATCCTCGTCTCCACCGGCTCCACTCTTGGTTATCTCGTGCCTTTACTTGTGCAAGCTTATTTGTGTTGTATCCCTTGCTTGCTTATGTGCTAGTTGTTATTGCATCATATAGGTTGCTCACATAGTTGCATATCTAGACAACCTACCTTGTTGCAAAGTTTAAATTGGTAAAGAAAAGATTAAAAATTGTTAGTTTCCTATTCACCCCCTCTAGTCAACTATATCGATCCTTTCAATTGGTATCAGAGCCTCGTCTCTTTTTTAAGGACTTTGTCGTCCGAAGAGTATGGTTGACACCACAGACGTTGTGGAGGAGCACTCCGGTGTGAATCCTACCTCGTCTACGGCCGATGGGGGAACCGCGGTGTCTCGTGAGGAATTTAATGTGGCTTTAGACACATTGAAAAACTCCATGACGACTGAGGTTGAAAGCATGTTTACTAAATTCCTAGAAGGACTTAAACTGTCTACCTCGCCGATGAAAGTGGGTGATCCCACTAACAAGGTGACGGATGCTACCTCCGACAAGGGGGAAGCTAACAGTGAAAAGGGTCCTTCTACTAGTGGTAGAAATGGCACCGACATCTATGCCCATGTGGAACCTCCAACTTATGGTGGACCGATTCCCTCTACTCATTTAAATCATGCCGGTCCTCCTCCTAAGATTGAAAAAAAATGAGGATTTTGATTCTTGGGTGTATCGCTTCAAGCGTCATTTAAAGCATGTGAATACTAATCTTTGGAGAATCATTGAAGAAGGTTTCTATCCACATGACCCAAGCAACTTCACCCCTAGAGAAGCCGTGGATAATCAATTCAATGAGAATGCTCTCTTCATCATCCAAGAATCAATTCTCCCCGAAGATCTCCCTCATCTTCGACCCTACGCCGTGACCAAATACGCGTGGCATTGCGTTGTGTCTCTCTATCGGGGAAGTGCAAGCATTCAACGCTCCAATTATGAAGTGGTGCAAGATGAAGCCGATGAGTTTGCTATGAAGGAATATGAAGAACCTCATGAGCTCTTTCAGAGAGTAACCAAACTTGCGGTCTCACTCCAAGATCATGGGAGCAAGGACACGGATGACAATTGGATCAAACGCAAGTTCCTCAAGGCCATGATGCCCTACAACAAGGCCATGTCCTCCATCATTTGTCAAAGACCGGACTTCCACTCCATGACCTCAAGTGAAGTGTTGGATGAGTTCGTTGCAATGAGCATCTTGGACAAGACCGCCGATAACGCGGTGCTCCGGTCTCAAAGGGCAAAGAAGCCCAACCTTGCCTTGAAGGCCAAGGTTTTTGTGGAAAAGAGGAAGAAGAGGAAGATGAGGAGAGCAACCTGAAGATACAAAATATGATTATCACGAGCACATGGCTATTGCTTCAAGGCAATTTTGGAGCAAGAAGAACTCAAGACCCAACTTCAACAAGAACAACTCAAGTGGCTTCCAGGGCAAGCAACGAGTTATAACTTGTTACAACTGTGGCAATGTGATCCATTTCGTTGCGGATTGTCCTTACGAGAAGCCGGAAGACAATGGTGGCAAGCTCATCCGGAAAGACAAAGCCAAGTATTTCCCCAACAAGAACAACTTCACCAAGAAGACTCCTACTCGAGGGTTGGTGGTTCAAGAGGAATACCGTGAGGATGACGATGATGATGAAGATAGTGAAGCAATGGCCATGGCATCCGTTGCCATTGCCACAACTCCCCGTATGTCTCTCTTTGATTCACCCAACGAGAACATCACCGCCAAGGGCCTCATGGCTAAAGCCACCAACAAGGTAACCCCCGACATCAAAACCACCATCATTCCTAATCCCTCTTTGACGGATGGCATTGATGATAGTGAGGGGTCTAATGAGGAAGTAAATGAATTTGAGTCCTTTATGAGTAAGCTCAAGGGAAAATCCAAGAAGCACTTTGTTGCTCTCTTGGAACAACTTGGTGAAGCCAATGACATGATCGAGGCTCATGAAGAAACCATCTCTAAGATGGAAGGTCATAGTCGTGACTATGCCGATGAGATATCGGATCTCTCTAATGCTCTTGAGGAAGAGCGTGGGCATCGTTTGGCTCTTGAGGAGTCACAAAACGATGACCATGCCAAGTTAAAGAAAGATTTTGATCATGCTCTTGTTGTGTCTCATGTGCTAACTTCCGAGAAGGCTAAACTTGGGGTTGATCATGCTAGACTCAAGGAGGAGTTTGATGTACTTGACAAGGCCCACAAGGTCTTGAAGGGTGCTCATGCACACCTCAAGGAATCTCATGCTCAACTCCAAGTTAAGCTAACCAAGGAAAAGGCCACCTTTCCTCACATAGTCTTAATTGATAATGCAAATGCTACTAACCCGTGCTGTGAGCATGTGCATCTTGTGGAGGAGAATGCCAAGTTGAAGGAACAACTCGAGAAAGGCCTTGTGTCATGCATACAAGGTGAGAAGAACCTAAATGACCTTTTGAGCAATCAAAAGGAAGTTTTGGCCAAGGAGGGAGTTGGGTTCTCACCCAAGTCCAAGAATAAGAAGAAAAACGAGAAGAAGAATGACAAGACCAAATGACCTCCCCCGCTTAAGAAAACTTTTGTGAAGGAGGGAGAGGGTGCTCCTAAGGAGAAGAATAAAAATGCAAAGAGTGGTGATGCCAAAAAGGGCAAAGCCATCTCTTCCAACAAAGCCGACGACTTTAACCCTTCTTATGTGTTGTGCCGTGCTAGTGATGGGCATGTTTATGCTAAATTTGTTGTTTCTTATTATGAGTACATTGAATGGTCTATTTGGGTTCCTAATACCCATGTTACTAACATCAAAGGACCCATTACTAAATGGGTACCTAAAACCAAGCATTGATCTCTTGTAGGTGTTTGCTTCCGGTGGGGGATCATGGTTGCTCGATAGTGGAGCAACAAATCATATGACCGGGAGCAAGGACTTGGTGGTGGACGTTCAAAAGATCCCATCTATGCCCACCAATGTCAAGTGGGGTGATGCCTCACATTCTAAGGTATTGGGTCTTGGCAAGGTTGTCATTTCTCATGATCTAACGATCGATAAAGTCATGCTTGTTGAGTTCCTTGCATACAACTTACTTTCCATTCGTCAACTTGCACTCATGGGCTTTGCCACCTTATTTGATGTTGATACCGTGGCCCTCTTGTGGAGCAAGACTCTTAAAGTAGCCTTTGTTGGGCATGTCGAGAACGATCTCTATGTGATTAACTTTTCGGAGCGACCCACTAAGACCGCGACATGCCTAATGGCTAAAGTTGATGTAGGATGGCTTTGACATCGCCGTTTAGCCCACGTCAATATGAGATCTTTGCAAAGTATTCTCAAGGGGGACCATGTCCATGGACTAACAAATGTTAGTTTTGCCAAAGATCGTTCTTGCAGTGCTTGTATCGAAGGAAAGATTCATGAGAAGGCTCAGCCTCCCACAACTATCATCTATTCGAAGAGACCCTTGGAGATCCTTCACACGGACCTCTTTGGGCCTCCATCCTTTGATAGTCTTGGGGGAAGAAAGTATTGCTTGGTGATTGTAGGTGATTATTCAAGATAGACGTGGGTAATTTCTTCAAGAGGAAGAGTGAAACTCAACAAACCGTCGTCGACTTTGCAAATGTAGCTCAATGACAACATGATGCAAAGATCTTGACAATAAGAAGTGACAACGGCACCGAGTTGAAGAACTACACCTTGGATGAGTTCCTTAGTGATGAGGGGATCAAGCATCAATGTTCCGCTCCATACACCCCTCAACAAAATGGTGTTGCAGAGAGGAAGAACCGGACGTTGATGGATGCGGCAAGGACCATGATGGCGGAGTTCAAGTCTCCATACAACTTTTGGGCTAAAGCCATCAACACCGCATGTCATGCATCAAATCGGCTCTATCTCCGCAAAGGCTTGAACAAGACTCCTTATGAAATTCTCACCGGTAACAAGCCCAATCTCAAGTACTTCCGGGTGTTCGGTTGTAAGTGTTTCATTCTCAAGAAAGGTGTTCGTTTGTCTAAATTTGAGGCTAGAGCTTATGAGGGCATATTTGTTGGTTATGCTACAAACTCTCATGCTTACCGTGTCCTCAACAAGTCCACCAGACTCATTGAGACGTGTAACGTGGAGTTTGACGAAAATAACGGCTCCCAAGTGCAGCAAAGTGGTACTTGTGATGTAGGTGATGAAATTCCTGCCCAAGCCATAATAAGAATGGGTATTGGTAATATTCTATCCATTGAGGAACCTGTCGGCATTCTGGGAATGGGGGTACCCAGACTTGCCTGCCTGCGGCCTACGGCGTGGCTCAAGGAGTGGCCCAGTACGGCCCATCTTCATCAACACAAGCTCAAGACCCTCGCGAGGGGCCAAGCCTCGCGGGGCGGACGACAAGAAGCTTCTCCGGAGCAGCCTCGTCAGGCTGGCTCGCGAGGAGGTGGAGAGATCAAGGCGGGGTACCTCACGAGGTGCCCATGACGCAAGCCATGACGACCGAAGCCAGGCAGGCGCCAGGCGGGCGCCGGCCTGCACAGAGTCCTTGTTTCCTATTTGGTGCAATGGGGGCAAGCGCATGCAAGGGTATCAAGCAAAGGCAACCATTTCGGTGCAACAAAACCAAGACCACCAGGACGGCAGGATGGAGGTCATCGTGGAGCCCAAGCCGGCATCATCATCAGAGTCTTTGGCAGGCGAGGACCAACTTTAGTCAGGATAAGTGTACTAGATGTTCCCCTTCAAAATGGCCAATTGTTGGTGCCCTTCCCACTCAATATTTGGGAAGAGGACTAGGGCCTCGCTCTATAAATAGAGCTAGCCACCACAGTAGAAAGGGATCCGGATTCAATCCTTCCCAAGAAGCATCACCTCCACAAGAACTCCTCCCCTCGCGAGGCAGTTCTTCCTTTGTATTGTTCATCATCAGCCCCTGAGGCAATCCACCACACCACAAACTAGAGTAGGGTATTACACCACAATGGTGGCCCGAACTAGTATAAACCTTGCGTCCCTTGTGTAGTTCTTCGTGTAGCTTAGATCCCTTGCGAGGCGACGAGACGTGAGTAGGTAGGGGGAGTGATCTCCGCGCGCACCCCAGAGTTCGAACCTTAAGGGTCTGCCGGAACCCGAAATCCGACATTTGGCGCGCCAGGTAGGGGTGCGCCGGAGCCTTCCCTTCCATCGACTCGCTCTCCATCAACCCCGCGCTGCACCCTCATGACGGGCAACACGCCGCCCGCTCCGGCTGCCGATGCCCGCATTGGGGCCAAGGGGCTCCGAGCCTTGGCCCCCGCCTTGTGGCAGGTGCAGTGGCCGCACAAGTTCAAACCAAAGATGCCACCGCGCTACAACGGCATGGCGGACCCGCTGGCTTTCTTGTTGGCGTATGAGGAGGCCGTCCTCAAGGCCAGGGGCGACGACAGGGTCATGGCTAACTGGTTTCCCATGGCCCTCACCGGCATTCCGCGCATGTGGCTGCTCCACCTGCCAACGGCTTCCGTGGCCTCTTGGGAGGAGCTGCGCGACCTCTTCCTCGCCCATTACGCTGCACCGGTGCCCCCGGTCGTCATAGCTCTCCTGGGTGGCTCGCAGGCACCACATTCGGGCCGCCATATCAAGCCATTCGTCCGCCAGACCGGCGCCGCCTTCTCGTGGCATGGGGCTCCTCCGAGTTGGGCGGCTCCCAAGGCCGATCTGACCTTCAGCTCGGATGATCACCCCTCCAACTCGGCCTGCTCGGGCGCGTTCCCAATGCTGTGCACCCCCACCATCTGCCAGGTGGCTATCACCAGGACCCTCATCAACGGCGGTGCTAGCCTCAGCGTTCTCTCGGTGGAAGCCTTCAGCCTCCTCCATGTGCCGCCAGAGCGGCTTCAGCCCAGCAGGCCCTTCTTGGGCGCCGGAGGCGGTTCCACAGGCTCCCTGGGACAGATCCGCCTCCCGATGACCTTTGGCACCTACGACAACTTCCGCACGGAGCTGATCGACTTCGACATCGCCCCCATCGGCCTCCCGTACAACGCCATCCTCGACTACCCGGCCCAGGCCCGGTTCATGGCCGCAACTCACCCGACGTACAACCTCATGAAGATGCCTGGAAGCAATGGCGTCCTTACCGTGTCCGGAGACACCGGGGATGCATTGCAAGCGCTCAAGCTTGCCTTCAAGACTGCGGCGGTGGCGCAGCCCGCCGGCTTGGTCGCCCCCGAGCCCAAGAGGGCTCTGCCGGCCAAGAAGAAGCAGCTATTCAGCCAAGACAAGGCGGGGACCCAGCAGGTACCGGTCAACGAGGATGAGCCCACCGGTGCTACCTTCACGATAGGCACCAACCTTGAGCCTGAGCAGGAGAAGGCCCTGGTCAGTTTCCTGCGCGTGAACAGAAAGGTGTTTGCATGGGATCCTAATCAGCTGGCGGGAGTCCCGAGGAATGTAATTGAGCATCATCTCAACGTGTGCCCCAATGTGCGCCCTGTGAAGCAGAAGGCAAGGCGGCAGTCCACTGAAAAGCAGGCATTCATCGTCCAAGAAACCCACAAGTTGGAAGCAGCGGGGGTCATTTGCGAGGTCCGCTACCCTGATTGGCTGGCCAACCCTGTCGTCGTGCCAAAGAAGGGAGGAAAGGAATGCATGTGCGTCGACTTCACCAACCTCAACAAAGCCTGCCCACAGGATCCATTCCCGCTCCCTCGTATCGACCAGATCGTTGACTCCACCGCTGAGTGTGACCTGCTGTGCTTCCTGGATGCCTTCTCGGGATATCATCAGATCAAAATGGCGGTGGAGGACGTGGAGAAAACGGCTTTCCTGACCCCGTGTGGGGTATACTGCTACACCTGCATGCCATTTGGGTTGCGCAATGCAGGCGCGACCTTCCATCGATTGATGCACATCGCTCTGGGACGACAGCTCGGGAGGAATGCTGAAGCTTCCATTGATGACATTGTGGTGAAGTCTCGGGAGGCGAAGACCCTGATACAGGACTTGGAAGAAACCTTCGCGAGCCTCAGCGAAGTGGACCTGCGGCTCAACCCGGAGAAGTGTGTGTTTGGAGTCCCCTCGGGCAAGCTCCTAGGCTTCCTCGTATCTCACAGGGGCATTGAGGCTAACCCAGAGAAGGTCAAGGCAGTCGAGGACATGAGCCCGCCAAAGACCCTCAGAGAAATGCAAAAGCTCACCGGGCGTGTAACCGCTTTAGGACGTTTCATCTCCAAGCTGGGAGAGCGGGCGCTGTCTTTCTTCAAGCTGATGAAGAAGAAAGGCCCCTTCGAATGGACTGAAGAGGCTGATAAAGCATTCCAAGACCTCAAGAGGTACCTTACCAGCTGCCCGGTGAAGGTGGCCCCTCGCCCTCGAGAGCCTCTGGTGCTCTACCTTGCAGCAACCCCGTACTCCGCCAGCGCAGCCCTGGTGGCAGTCAGAAAGGAGCGTCAGGCCTCGGCCGCCGTCGCACTCCCGGCCAAGGTGGAACAGGGCCAGGAAGGCCTCGCAGAGACCACGACCTCAGCAGAGAAGGATCAGCCCCGCCAAGGGAGCAAACCTGGAGCAGAGGAGGCCCCTTCAGGCGACCAAGGACTGAGGGCCATGCCGCCTCAGGAGGCGCCCCGACCTCCAGAAGACGCGGGCCGCGCCAGCACCCTCAATCTCGTCGAGCACCTGGTGTACTTCGTTAGTATGGTGCTGCGGGATGCAAGGGCGCGGTACCCAATGCCTCAAAAGCTCCTCCTCGCACTGTTGGTAGCCTCGTGCAAGCTGCGACACTACTTTCAAGGCCATCCCATCAAGGTCGTCTCAGCCTACCCCCTGGAAAGGGTACTCAGGAGTCCCAATTCGGCAGGGAGGGTCACCGAATGGAACATCGAACTGCAAGCATTCTAGTTAGAATTCAGCACTACCAGGGTCATTAAGGGGGCTGCGCTCGCAGATTTCGTGGCGGAACGAACAGAGGCCCCAGGGCTCAAAATGGGCGAGGACCGGTCGCTCTCCCCAGGGAGTGAGGCGCCGGATGGTTGGGTAATGTACTTTGACGGAGCGTTCACGCGGGAGGGCGCGGGGGCTGGCGCAGTGCTCATATCCCCCACTCAGGACAAGCTTTACTATGCCGTGCAGCTCTGCTTCCAGCATGGGGAGAAGGTTTCCAACAACATAGCAGAGTACGAGGGCCTGATAGCGGGCTTGAGGGCAGCCATCGCCTTGGGAGTGAAACGAATCACCGTCAAGGGCGACTCGCAACCCCTCGTCAACTTCTCCAACAAGGTGTACGAGCCGAAGGATGAGCACATGGAAGCGTACCTCGTGGAGGTCCGCAAGATGGAGAAACAGTTTTGGGGGTCGGAGTTGCAGCATGTGCCTCGCGGTACCAATCAAGAGGCTGACGACATTGCCAAGAGGTCATCCAGGCGGCTGCCTCAGGAGCCTGGCGTCTTCGAGGAGCGACTCTTCAAACCCTCGGCGACACCGTCGTTATCAAGCACAGCGCAACCTAGGGAGGAACTCCCTCAGCCACCAGCCTCGGGAGCCCCGGCCTGCGGCCCGGCCTCAAGGGCACGCCTGCTCCTGGCGTTGGAGCCTCAGGAAGAATGCTGGATGGCAGAATTCAAGGACTACTTGGTGCAAGGGACTTTGCCAGAGAAGGAGGAGGACGCGGAGCGTGTGGCATGGCAGGCCACGGCCTACAGCATCAAGGATGGGGAGCTCTACCGGAGGCGACCGAATGACGTGTCCTTGCATTGCATTCCCAGAGAGCAAGGGAAGGAGCTGCTGGCAGACATACACGGTGGAGACTGTGGGCACCACTCATCCTCGTGAATCCTCGTTGGCAAGGCGTTCCGCAGCGGATTCTACTGGCCCACAACGCTCAATGACACCGTTGAGCTGGTGAAGGCTAGTGAGGCCTGCCAGTTCCACGCCAAGCAGATCCACCAGCCAGCGGGGGGACTGCAGACCATACCCCTCTCATGGCCGTTCGCAGTTTGGGGGCTGGACATTCTGGGCCCGTTCCCTCGGGCGCCAGGGGGCTACCACTACCTCTACATCGCCGTGGACAAGTTCACCAAGTGGGCTGAGGTGGAAGCTGTCCGCACCATACCCGCGGGCTCAACAGTCAAGTTCATCAAGGGCCTCGTGAGCCGATTTGGGGTGCCTAACCGCATTATCACCGACAACGGTTCGCAGTTCACCAGCAATCTTTTCAAAACATACTATGCTAACCTTGGAACGCAGATATGCTACGCTTCGGTGGCACACCCACGGAGTAACGGCCAGGACGAACAAGCCAACGCGGAGGTCCTGAGGTGCCTCTAGACGAGGACCTTCGAGAAGAAGCTGGAGGCCTGCAGTAGAGGCTGGTACGACGAGCTCCAATCTGTGTTGTGGTCCATCTGCACGACCGCGACCAAGCCAACTGGCGAGACCCCATTCTTCCTTGTCTACGGGGCTGAGCCGTCCTCCCTCATGAGGTCAAGCGTCGCTCCTTGTGGGTCCTGGCGTTCGACGAGGTGCAGCAGGACGCCATGCGGGGGACGGATCTCGTGCTGGGGGAGGAACGCCGTCGAGAAGCCGCGCTGCGAGTGGCAAGGTATCAACAGGCGCTGCGGCGCTACCACTGCCGCAACATCCGCCCCAGGACTCTTGAGGCAGGGGACCTCATGCTCAGATGGGTTCTCTCCAGGGAGGGGCTACACAAGCTCTCTCCCATGTGGGAGGGCCCATTCAAGGTTGTTCATGTTTCTAGGCCCGGCTCCGCACGCTTGGAGACCCAGGAGGGAGTACCCATCCAGAACGCATGGAACATCCAGCATCTCCGGAGGTTCTACCCCTGAGCAAGGCCCGGTGCCTGTGAAGAAGGCGAATGCCTATGAAGCTACCGCATTTTGGAAAAGGCCTGGTGCGTGTGAAGAAGGCGAATGCCTGAAGCTACCGCATTTTGGAAAAGGCCCGGTGCCTGTGAAGAAGGCGAATGCCTGTGAAGCTACCGCATTTTGGAAAAGGCCCGGTGCCTATGAAGAAGGCGAATGCCTATGAAGCTACCGCATTTTGGAAAAGGCCCGGTGCCTGTGAAGAAGGCAAATGCCTGTGAAGCTACCGCATTTTGGAAAAGGCCCGGTGCCTGCGAAGAAGGCGAATGCCTGTGAAGCTACCGGGTTTTGGAAAAGGCCCGGTGCCTATGAAGCTTGCCGCCCGTGACACTCTCACATAATAATGAGTGGGGCTGTACACACCCTGGAGTCTCTGGAGTGCCGCCCACGGGCCTCGGGGGCTCCCGCCCACGCCTAGTGGCAGCACTTAGCTCCGCGCTTGTGAGAAGACGTCGAAGACTAGATTAGGTGCCGGACACGGCTTTTTTCATTTGCTTTCTGCAGTTGGTTTGTTCATTCCTATTTCAAGTTTTATTGAAGCTGTTACCGTCTCTAGCTCGTGACCCCTTTTTCACTCATTTGCTTCGTTTTCTCCCGCAAGTCTCGCAAGGGAGGTACACGGGCACCCTCGCGAGCGTTTTCTGCCCCGGTGGTTTGAAACTTCCCTGTCCGGATCCACTGCAGGAGCACCCCTCCTAGTCAGTGCCCCACGGGCATCGCGACGCGATCACATGACCTGGGTTGGTCATCCCCGCTACCAAGGCTGGAACTACCCGTACCGACTAACCCTTGTAGGACACAAGACGCACGGTGAGGCCCTAGCCTCAGGAGGAGAAGACCACGACGAGCTCCCCCGAGCTAAGTAATTGCCGCACATGAGCACGCGGAACAAAAGCATAGCGCGGAAATAGCAGGAACAACACAATAATTAAACATCAACAGTTCAACACGCCCCCACAGGGCCCCAAACTACCTTCTTTTTGCGCAGGGAAGGAAGAAAAGCAAAATGGGCGCGACTTGCCCGACACCAACTCTCGGCAAGGGCTCATACTACCTCCGGAGCTCAGCTGGATTCCATCTCCCGCTTCACCGAGGCGCGGTGGCGGGCCGACCCACTGCCTTCTCCCAGGCGGGCGCGATGGTGCGGGGGCTGGTCGCGACCACCACTGGAGGAGCTGCCGTCCGAAGGGGAGTCACCAAAGCTTGGCGGGCCTCGGGCACTTCTGCTCGTGCGCCTCCCACCACCTTCATCCCGATCAACGCCGGGGCTGGGCGCACGGCTGCGGTCATCGTCTTCGGGGCAGCACCCAGCGCGGCGGCCGTCTTCCCCGAACACCGTCATGTAGACGGTGGCATCACCGTCGAACTTGAAGTGTAGAGTGCACCGTCGGCTCAGGCCGCTCGCGCGGGCAAACGTTTGCCAGCCACGGGTCAGGGCCGCCTCCCCGACGGCGGAGACCTCCAGCATAGCCCAGGAGGCCCTACTGCAGCAACCATCCACCTGAAGCCAAAGGCCGCCCGGAGCACCAGCCGGAAGTTCACCTACAAAGAAGCGGGGGAGCTGGAGCCAGGTGCCGGTCGGGTCCGCTGACCACACAACGAACTCCGGCAGCATCTCCACCGAGCGGGAACGCGGCATGGGGGCCTGGGCAGCCGCAGCGTACCTCCTGCTGGCAGCCGGGCACCCACCGCCGCGCAGGGGACTACTTCCACGACCACGGGAAGCCGCAGCGGGGGCCGTAGGGTGCTTGTGAGGGCGGCCTCGACCACACTTGGTTGTAGGGGAGCCAGGCCCTTCCTGACGAGCCTTTCCTTTCTCCACGACTGAGAACCTCTTCGGTGGAGCCATGGGGATGACGAGCGGCCAGGAAGAAGGAGAGTAGCAGGAAGGGATGGACTGGAAGGGCTTGTGCCGTTCCGTACATATAGCCGAAGGATGCCAACCGTCGGCCTCCACGATCACAGGTAATCATGACCCATTTTGCATGCAGGGACTTGTCCAGTCATGCAGTTGCCGAGGCATCGTGGGGAAGCGGGGATGCCCACATCCAATCAACCACCACACGGCGCTCAAGGCCGCAGGCTGTTGGGGCCCGCGGCGCTTCGCACTAGCCCCTTAGCTTTTCTGCTAAGCCAAGTCCGGGCGCGCCTTGGGCCCGGGGGCTACTGTCGGCATTCTGGGAATGGGGGTACCCAGACTTGCCTGCCTGTGGCCTGCAGCGTGGCTCAAGGAGTGGCCTAGTATGGCCCATCTTAATCAACACAAGCTCAAGACCCTCGCGAGGGGCCAAGCCTCGCGGGGCGGTCGATAGGAAGCTTCTCCAAGAGCAGCCTCGTCAGGCTGGCTCGCGAGGAGGCGGAGAGATCAAGGCGGGGTACCTCACGAGGTGCCCATGACACTAGCCATGATGACCGAAGCCAGGAGGCGCCAGGCGGGCGCCGGCCTGCATAGAGTCCTTGTTTCCTCTTTGGTGCAAAGGGGGCAAGGGCATGCAAGGGTATCAAGCAAAGGCAACCATTTCGGTGCAACAAGACCAAGACCAGCAGGACGGCAGGATGGAGGTCATCGTGGAGCCCAAGCCGACGTCATCATCAGAGTCTTTGGCAGGCGAGGACCAACTTTAGTCAGGATAAGTGTACTAGATGTTCCCCTTCAAAATGGCCAATTGTGGGTGCCCTTTCTGCTAAATATTTGGGAAGAGGACCAGGGCCTCGCTCTATAAATAGAGCTAGCCACCACAGTAGAAAGGGATCTGGATTCAATCCTTCCGAAGAGGCATCACCTCCACAAGAACTCCTCCCCTCGCGAGGCAGTTCTTCCTTTGTATTGTTCATCATCAGCCCCTGAGGCAATCCACCACACCACAAACTAGAGTAGGGTATTACACCACAATGGTGGCCCGTACTAGTATAAACCTTGCGTCCCTTGTGTAGTTCTTCGTGTAGCCTAGATCCCTTGCGAGGCGACGAGACGTGAGTAGGTAGGGGAGTGATCTCCGCGTGCACCCCAGAGTTCGAACCTTAAGGGTCTGCCAGAACCTGAAATCCGACAGAACCCCTTGTGGCCGAAGGAGAAGGACAATGCTCCACTCAAGTGGAGCCATCACCTCCCCAAGACCCACACGCTTCTGAAGAACAAAGTGAAGGCCCTCAACCTCATGAACAAGACCAAGGGCAAGATCAACCTCGAGATGGTGGTGAACCACCAAATGATGCCCAAGGTCAAGTTCTCCCCCTCGAGCAAGTTCACCATCAAGAGCAAGCTCAAGATCTCGAACAAGCTCAAGACGACGCTCCAGATAATCAAGTTGATCCTCCTCCTTCCACATCCAAGGTGGAATTAGAGCGTCGTGCCGCAAAGATTGCTTCCAATCTCACCACCAAAGGCCATCTCATGGAGAATGTGGTTGGAAGCCTAAGAAAGGGGGTAAGCACTCGTAGACAATTAGCAAACTATTGTGAACATCACGCGTTTGTATCTTGTGTTGAACCCCAAAAGGTCTATGAGGCGCTCGAAGATTCAGATTGGCTCAACGCCATGCATGAAGAACTCAACAACTTCGAGTACAACAAGGTGTGGAGATTGGTGCCACGGCCGCCGGGGAACCATAACGTCATTGGAACCAAGTGGATTTTCAAGAACAAGCAAGACGCTCATGGGAACATCATTCGCAACAAGACAAGATTGGTAGCACAAGGCTACTCCCAAGTCGAGGGTATCGACTACAGTGAAACCTTTGCTCCCGTTGCTCGCCTTGAATCCATTTGTTTTTTGATTGCTTATGCTTCCCATCACAACTTTAAGTTACAACAAATGGATGTGAAAAGTGCTTTTCTTAATGGTCCTATTAATGAGTTGGTTTATGTCAAGCAACCCCCTGGGTTCGAGGATCCTTACTTCTCGGATCATGTGTATCAACTCGATAAGGCACTCTATGGCCTTAAACAAGCCCCACATGCATGGTATGACCACCTTACCGAGTAGTTACAAGATCGTGGATTTGAAGTTGGGCAAATCGATCCCACTCTTTTTACTAATAAGGTCAAAGGGGAGTTGTTTGTGTGCCAACTATATGTTGATGACATTATCTTTGGTTCCCCTAACAAAGCTTTCAATGAGGAATTTGCCGCTCTCATGACCTCTAAGTTCAAGATGTCTTCGATGGGAGAGTTGAAGTTCTTCCTTGGTTTTGGTATCAAACAAAGAAGAGAAGGTACCTTCATCAACCAAGCCAAATACACTCAAGACATGCTAAAGAGATTCAAGCTAAGTGATGTCAAGCCGGCTTCTACTCCAATGCCTACCAAGTGCCAACTTGACATTGATCCCAATGGTAAAGCGGTGGATCAAAAGGTATATCGCTCTATGATTGGATCCTTGCTTTACCTTTGTTCATCTAGACCAGATATCATGTTGAGTGTGGGAATTTGTGCATGGTTTCAAGCCGCACCGAAGGAAAGCCACTATGTGGCGGTCAAGCGAATCTTTCGATATTTGGCTCATACCCCAAACTTTGGCCTATGGTACCCGAGAGGAGCAGACTTCAAGCTTGAAGGATTTATGGATTCTGATTGGGCGGGAGACAAAGTGGATAGGAAGTCCACTTCCTGAGGGTGCCAATTTCTTGGCTGCTCTTTGGTGAGTTGGTCCTCCAAGAAGCAAAGTTGTGTGTCTCTCTCGTCCACCGAAGCGGAATATGTGGCGGTCGGTAGTTGTTGTGCACAACTCTTATGGATGAGGCAAACTTTAAAGGAATACGGTGTCATTTGTGACAAAGTGCCTCTTTGGTGTGATAATGAAAGTGCCATCAAGATTTCTTTCAACCCGGTGCAACATTTCAAGACAAAGCATATTGAGATTCGGTATCACTTCATCCAGGATCACATTAGGCGTGGGGAGATCGAGCTCAAGTATGTCAACACTCATGATAACCTTGCAGATATTTTCACGAAGCCCTTGGATGAAACAAGATTTCGCAAGTTAAGGCATGAGCTAAATATCATTGATTCGAGCAATGTGACTTGAACCCTTGCACACCCCACCTCACTCAACTTGTTGTCTAGTTTAGGTGTAGGCATGGACATAGGGGGAGTGTTGTTCTCTCAATGAACTCTCCCTCCCCCCATTATGCATAAATTGATCTAGTCTTTCACATTAACCATTTTTATGGTACTTGTGCTTCAAGGACGAGTTTTGGTCATGGGTCCAAGGTTAAAATCTTCACGACGCCATACCTCTTGACTCAAACATAGGTGGCCTTGGACACCGCCCTCTCTTGAAGAGGTGTGTTTTGGCCCCTTGCTAGTGTGTTTGCTGCCGTGTTGGTCTTTCCTTCTTCGTGCCTTTGTTTTTCCGTTTCTTTTTTAGCTTAGCTGTTCTGTCTAGTGGCATGTTTGCTGCTCGGCGGTACTACCGCTGGTGGTGCGCGGTACTACCGCTTATAAGCGGTACTACCGCCCACCAGCGCAGTACTACTGCTACGGGGCGGGGTCAGGGATTTATATCGGGGGCAGGGGGAGGTTATCCATTCGCTCGCCCCCTCGCTCCATTTCTTCTCTCCAGCAACTGGTCGCCGTGGGAGGGCTCCAACGGATCTCCTTCTCCGGGGCGTCCCTCTCCATTCCCTTCGGTGGAGTCGATCCCCACCTCATCCTCTTGCCATGGATGTCGGTATTGCCCCCGTTCCCTCTCTCTTCTTGTCTAGATTTCCAATCTAGCATCTTAGGCGCAATAGTGGTTGCATCTCTAGATTTTTGGCCAAATCTAGGCTTGAGTAGGATGGAGAAGGCATCTAGGCGGTTTGGATTAGTGGTTGGTAGAAGTATTTTTGAATTTGGTAGGATGGTAGTGCCGGATCTGACCACGGCAGTAGGAAACCGTTGTTTCCCCGTATCAAGCGGTACTACCGCTCTCTCTGGAGCGGTACTACCGCTTGGAGCGGTACTGCCGCTTACAGGTCGCGGTACTACCACTTTCTACCAAGTTCCATCGTGCTCTTACCATTCAGTGAGCCTTTTGTTGTGTTTGGTGGCTTATGCTCGTTCTTTCTGGTTGTTTTGCGTGTTCTTGTGTGTGGTTCCAGGTGATGAACATCTTGAGCATCAAGATCGACGTATCAACCCCGGTCGTGCCACGTCAAAGCGTTACCGCACAACTGAGTCTGCAGGAGGTTCCTCAAGTGCTCCACCTCCACCTCAACTCAAGAAGAAGTCTGTTGTCAAGCCGAAGCAAACTGGCAAAACCGTGTCGTAGATGAATGCCAAGGAGTTCTGGGCAAGGCGTCGCCGCAACCCCTATGAGGCAGACCAAGATCCCACTTTGGTCAACCGTCCATTCTGGAACAGGTTTCAGTTTGCCATATTCTTTGATGTGCTCAAGGCCAAGAAGAACCTCTATGTTAACGTGCGCTCCATCGACACCGACTGTATGGAGAAGGATCCTGAGTATTTTGGTGAAGCTCTTCAGATGTGCACTCAACTGAACATTCTCGGTATCATGCAATTCAACAAAGATTATGATGATGATATTGTGGCCCAATTCTATGCCATGGTTCATCTCGGGACTGATGAGGACAGGACACTGACTTGGATGACCAATGGCAAGTTGCTTTCGGTCAAGTGGAAGGAATTCATGGAGTTGCTTGGGGTGGAAGATCACGAGCTTGCGTCTCCTGTCGGCTTTCGCCCTCACCGCAACACAACCTCCACTCACAAGCAAGCTCTCTGGCCCTATTGCACGCTGAAGATCAACCCTGAGACTAAGAAGGAAACATATGAGCTGCCTGCCTTTCTGGATATTCTTCACCGTGTCTTCCGTGAGACTCTTTTCCCTCGCATCGGGAATCTGGATATTGTTCATTCTTACCTCGTGGACATGCTTCTCTTTTGCCAACGTGAGAAGGAAGAAAACTCTGGCGAGTCCCTGGACATCTGTCATGTTATGTGGTCTGAACTCTTATCTGCCATCTCTGAGCATAAGTGCCCGATCTATGGTCCATTCATCATGCAGCTTATTGAGAAGGCCTGGGATCGTGTCTATCCCAATGTTATGCTAGAGACTGGAGAGTTGGTGTCTCATGAGGTCAAGCGTCTGAGGAAGAAGGACAACTGGGGCACTCAGGTCCCTAAGTCTGGGGGTGCATCATCTGCTGCTGCCATGGAGATCGAGGAGGAGGCTGAGGCTGAGAATGATGATGACTATGAGCCTTCTGGGGCAGAGCCCTCTTTGGCAAAGAAGATCAAGCTCAAGAAGCTGTTCTGCATGGAGTGTCACGGCCAGTACATGACTCATCTTGCTGAGAAGAAGGCCAGGGGTCGTCACAAGGAGCTCATGCGTCAGTTGGGTGCTACCGTTCTCAGTGGATTTGAGGACCAGCTTACTGAGGAGGAGGACTGGATTCAGCAGCATTGCCTGTGGACAGATTCTGATGCCGAGTAGTTCCCGACCGACGACGGTGACGAAGACGATCCCGCTGAGATCTGATGTTCGCGATCTTGCTATCACCTGGAGCTGTAGCAACACTCCCTCTCTTTTTGGTGTCTCGATGCCAAAGGGGGAGAGAGTTTAGGGATTTGTGTCATCGTTGTCTGTTTCGCGTGTGTGTGTGTGTGCTTTCTCGTCGTTTGCTTTGTTTGGTTTTGTGTTAGTGAGACGTAAGTTCCAGACATATGGTGTGAGACATATGCTACCTTATCTTTAGATTATCTTTATCTATGTCTACCTAGCTTATGAGTTGCATGCTTATCCTGTTATTTACTCTGCTCTCATACACCCTGCTTA
The DNA here is from genome assembly GCF_002162155.2 of Triticum dicoccoides. Taxonomy (NCBI): domain Eukaryota; kingdom Viridiplantae; phylum Streptophyta; class Magnoliopsida; order Poales; family Poaceae; genus Triticum; species Triticum dicoccoides. Next base: position 363,519,885 of record NC_041381.1, on the reverse strand, counting down.
GGTTGTTGGTCTCTAAAATGTAGGGGGTGCGTTGATCCTAGTATGTGTGCTGTGCAGTCCAAAGCACTTATCTAGATAGCACACATCTAGGGGGAGCCCAACTACATTTTAGGATGGTAGGGTTTTGCGCATGTCTTATGTATTTCCCCATTTGTGCAAATTCTGTATTGTCATCAATCCACCAAAAAGGGGGAGATTCTAAGGGCATATTTATCCCCAAGGTGTTTTGGTGATTGATGACAATGCTTTTGCGGACTAATCGTGTGCATTGAGCCTTTCAGAGTTTCATCCTTTGGCACGAGACGATTCCCTCCCCTCGATGTTTTATCAAGACGGTGTAGCTCCTTCGTCTCTCTGTTGGTGGAGTAGTTTCATAGGAGTCACCGTGCTATCAAGAGGGGATCCGCTTTGGTAAGGCTAGGGTGGAATCAACACATACACATCCTTATGACACCCGCTGTTCCTTTCTGCATCATTGGAGCTACCTTTCCTCTCCTTGCCTGCCCCGACCTATCCCAGCGGTAGTACCGCGGTCCTCAGCGGTAGTACTGCCGAAGCGCGTCAAGCGGTAGTACCTCTCCCCAAGCGGTAGTACCGCTTGCTGTCTTCGTTTGTAGTACCGCTGTGGTTCTGGGCTACTACCGCCTCGACTCGAGACCTCTGTTTTTCGTGTCGGGTTTTGCGGTACTAGTAGCGGCAGTAGTGGCGGTAGTACCGCATTACTTCCGCGGTAGTACCGCTCTGGGCCCAGGTCCTTACTATCCTCGTGTGCGCGGCAGTACCGCTGGGAGGGAACGGTAGTACTGCTGGTTCAGCGGTAGTACCGCCCTGCCCAAGCGGTAGTACCGCTCTGTGCGTGGCTGCTTGGGGGGGGGTAACGGTTGGATTGTTTCCCCCACTATATAAAGGTGTCTTCTTCCCCAAAGTTGACCTACCTTTTCCCCCAAAAGCTCCATTGTTGCTCCAAGCTCCATTTTCGCCCGATCTCTCTTCCTAGCCAATCAAACTTGTTGATTTGCTCAAGATTGGTTGAGAAGGCCCCGATCTACACTTCCACCAAGAGAAATTTGATCCCCCCACTAATCCCTAGCGGATCTTGTTACACCTGGGTGTTTGAGCACCCTAGACGGTTGAGGTCACCTCGGAGCCATAGTCCATTGTGGTGAAGCTTCGTGGTGTCCTTGGGAGCCTCCAATTAAGTTGTGGAGATTGCCCCAACCTTGTTTGTAAAGGTTCGGTCGCCGCCTTCAAGGGAACCAATAGTGGAATCACGACATCTGGCATTGTGTGAGGGCGTGAGGAGAATACGGTGGCCCTAGTGGCTTCTTGGGGAGCATTGTGCCTCCACACCACTCTAACGGAGACGTACTTCCCCTTAAAAGGAAGGAACTTCGGTAACACATCCTCGTCTCCACCGGCTCCACTCTTGGTTATCTCGTGCCTTTACTTGTGCAAGCTTATTTATGTTGTATCCCTTGCTTGCTTATGTGCTAGTTGTTATTGCATCATATAGGTTGCTCACATAGTTGCATATCTAGACAACCTACCTTGTTGCAAAGTTTAAATTGGTAAAGAAAAAATCAAAAATTGTTAGTTGCCTATTCACCCCCCTCTAGTCAACTGTATCGATCCTTTCACTCTTTACCTCAACTGAGATTGAATCTTTCAAGATGATTTAGTTAGCTCGCATACAAAATAAGTATCTCGCATGTGAAAATATTTTGTTGAAGGAGCATATCGCCGCACTCAAGGGATTATCCGCAAACAGGAGGAGCTCCTACGCTTGATGTGTGACTATCCATCATCAGCGCTACCTTCATCACCTCCGAAGAAGGAGACATAATCACCTGGGTATGGGCACTCCCCTTGGCAACTGCCAAGCTTGGGGGAGGTGCCCCGGTATCGTATCACCATCACACTCCTATCTTTACCTTTTTCTTAGTTCGATCCTTTTAGTAATATCTTGATCTAGTAGAATAAAGTTTTGGTATGATTTAGTTTTGAGTTTTGCTTTTATGATTCCTCTATGTAATTGAGTCCGTGAGCTATATATAATAAAGATTAGTGTTGATTCAAGGGCTTGATTATCTTACTTTGATCTTGAGGGAATAAAAGAAAAAGGATGAATAAAAAGAAATAAGAGATCATATGGGTCTTATGGAGAGTAATGACTTCACATAAAGAGTATGATGAATAAAACTTGTTGAGAGTTGACAAACATAGTTTTTGTCAAAGTTGCAATTAATAGGAAGTAATAAAGAAAAAGAGGTTTTCACATATAAGTATACTATCTTGGACATCTTTTATGATTGTGAGCACTCATTAAAATATGACATGCTAAAGAGTTGATGTTGGACAAGGGAGACAATGTAATGGGGTATGCTTTCTTATATCTGAAATAAAGTATATTGTCATGGATCATCCAACATGTTGAGCTTGCCTTTCCCCCTCATTGCTAGCCAAATTCTTTGCACCAAGTAGATATACTACTTGTGCTTCCAAATATCCTTAAACCCAGTTTTGCCATGAGATTCCACCATATCTACCTATGGATTGAGTAAGATCCTTCAAGTAAGTTGTCATGTTGCATGCGATAAAAATTGCTCTCTAAATATGTATGACTTATTAGTTTGGAGAAAATAATCTTTATACGATCTTGTGATATGGAAGTAATAAAAGCGACAGACTGCATAATAAAGGTCCATATCATAAATGGCAATATAAAGTGACGTTCTTTTGCATTAAGATTTTGTGCATCCAACCATAAAAGCACATGACAACCTTTGCTTCCCTCTGCGAAGGGCCTATCTTTTGTTCTTGTCTTACATATTATGCAAGAGTCATGGTGATCTTCACCTTTCCTTTTTACATTTTATCCTCTGGCAAGCACCTTGTGTTGGAAAGATCCTGATATATATATATATATATATATATATATATATATATATATATATATATATATATATATATATATATCCAATTGGATGTAAGTTAGCATGAACTATTGTTGACATTACCCTTGAGATAAAAGGTTGGGAGGCAACACTATAAGCCCTTATCTTTCTCTGTGTCCGATTAAAACTCCATATCCATAAGTATTGCGTGAGTGTTAGCAATTGTGAAAGACTAAATAATTGTTGAGTATGTGGATTAGTTGAAAAGCTCTTATATTGACTCTTTCCGATGTTATGATAAATTGCAATTGCTTCAATTATCAAGAGCATAGTTTGTTAGTCTTCAATGAAGATTCATACTTGACATTGTGAATAGATTATTACTTGAGCATAAGAAATCATATGACAATATATATATGTTGCTGTTATAAGAATGATCATGATGCCCACATGTCATATTTTATTTTATCGACACCTCTATCTCTAAATATGTGGACATATTTCTCGTTATCGGCTTCCGCTTGAGGACAAGCAAGGTCTAAGCTTGGGGGAGTTGATACGTCCATTTTGCATCACGCTTTTATATCGAATTTTATTGCATTATGGGCCATTATTACACGTTATGTCACAATACTTATGCCTATTCTCTCTTATTTTACAAGGTTTACATGAAGAGGGAGAATGCCGGCAGCTAGAATTCTGGGCTGGAAAGGGAGCAAATATTAGAAACCTATTCTGCACAACTCCAAAAGTCCTGAAACTCCACGAAAGTTATTTTTGGAATTAATAAAAAATATTGGGCAAAGAAAGTACCAGAAGGGGCCCACACCCTGGCCACGAGGGTGGTGGCGCGCCCTACCCCCCTCGGCACGCCCCCTGCCTCATGGGCCCCCTGGCAGTCCTCCGGTGGCCATCTTCTGCCATATGAAGTCTTTTACCCTGGAAAAAAATCATAAGCAAGCTTTCGGGATGAAACACCGCCACCACGAGGCGAAACCTTGGCGGAACCAATCTAGGGCTCCGGCGGAGCTGTTCTGCCAGGGAAATATCTCTCCAGGAGGGGGAAATCATCACCATCGTCATCACCATCGATCCTCTCATTGGGAGGGGGTCAATCTCCATCAACATCTTCACCAGCACCATCTCCTCTCAAATCCTAGTTCATCTCTTGTATCCAATCTTTGTCCCAAAAGCTCAGATTGGTACATGTGGGCTACTAGTAGTGTTGATTATTCCTTGTAGTTGATGCTAGTTGGTTTTTCGGTGTAAGATCATATGTTCAGATCCTATATGCATATTTATACCCCTCTAATTATGAACATGAATATGATTTGTGAGTAGTTACGTTTGTTCCTGAGGACATGGGAGAAGTCTTGCTATAAGTAGTCATGTGAATTTGGTATCCATTCGATATTTTGATGAGATGTATGTTGTCTCTCCTCTAGTGGTGTTATGTGAACGTCGACTACATGACACTTCACCATTGTTTGGGCCTAGAGGAAGGCATTGGGAAGTAATGAGTAGATGATGGGTTATTAGAGTGACAGAAGCTTAAACCCTAGTTTATGCGTTGCTTCGTAAGGGGCTGATTTGAATCCATATGTTTCATGCTATGGTTAGGTTTACCTTCATACTTATTTTGTAGTTGCGGATGCTTGCAATAGGGTGTAGCGACCCGACCTCATAAGGTCAAGTATCTGTGCTTAAGTGTCATCCCTGGATCGGTATGCTGACACACACAGTACACGAGGATTTATAATAGAGGTAAATCACATGTATAAAATAATGTAAATACTATTACCTCAATCCAAATAGCAGAAGAAACAACAAGGTTGTGGATTCCCATCAACACCAACGGCGAGTGTAGAAATTGTAACCCTAACGTATCACTTACTCGTCGTAAGATTCCTGCAACATGAGAGGTTGCAGCCACAAAGGATCAGTACATTGAATGTACTGGCAAATTCACACCATAGAGCAATGATGAATAATAGCTATCACTACATGCATATATGGCTGGTGGAAAAGCTCTATGGTTATAATGTTTTTGTGAAAAGCCAATTTTTCCCTACTGCAAAGGAATAAATTTCATTTAACTACACAGTTGTTTGAAAATATTGAGAAGGTAAACTCCAACTCAATCCCAATTAAAAGTTAACAACCCAACAAATTAATTAAGTAACATGATGAGATCAAATCAATAATTCAAGTACCAGATACTCAAGATGTCCATAACCGGGGACACGGCTAATCATGATTAGTTTGTACACTCTGCAGAGGTTTGCGCACTTTTCCCCACAAGACTCGATCTCCTCCATTGAATTTCTCGCACTACATTATATTTGAGAAACGGATGACCGAGATACAGTCTTTCAGAAGCATTAGCACCTTATGATGGGTTGACAGTTACACCTACTTTCCCCTACATCTGCTAGTCTACCACTGTAAGAGTTCACACGACTTAATCAACTATGCTAGAGCCCATAATAGCTTGTGGCTGCACACGAAAGTTTCTAGCATGAATAATCTTATGATCCCTTTGAGCCTGGGTGCGGTCCATAGGATGATCACACGGTAAACCCCGGGATATCCAAAAAAACAGGCAACACTGGATTCCCCAGGTGCCTCAATCCACCCAGATGTGTATTTAAGTTGCCACCTTAAGTTGAACCATTAATTAACAACTCATATATGTCATGGAGACACTCAAACCCAATCCATATCTACGAGCATAGCATAGCAATATAAGCATAACGTTGAAGTAACTCCCAAGGGTTTGGTAATAAACAGGGCAATAGGTTCTACCTCATCAACTACTTCCCAATACCCACATGTTATCAATACCTAACCATGCAATGTTTGAGGGTGAAACAAATGCATAAAAACTGGGTATGAAAGGAATATGATCAAAGTGTGAACTTGCATGTACTGTTGATGAAGATGATTCACACTCATAACTCCTGATAGTTCTACTCGTCACACTCCGTTCAATCTATCGTAAGCAAGCAATAGTAACCACACATAAGCAATCATTCAAAAGAATCGAAGAAAAGATCTCGGAAAGCTTCGAAAACCAGCAAATGACTCTTGCAACAGAAAAAAATTCTAACAGTACCAAAATTAGATGGATTTGGCCTTATCAGAAAATTTAGGTCAAGAGCTTCTATTTGCAAAAAGAATCAACTAAATCGGAGTTATAAAACTCAAGTTACGATCAAATGAAGTTCAAATACAAATCTGTTTGAATTTAAATTTTAGAACTGTCAAAAACATGTTTAATTTGTTTTACTGTATAGAGGGGATCATAACGAAGAAGTGGGCGTTGGTTTCGTTGGATTTGGATAAACGAGCAAAAAGTTGTGAGCGTTTGAAGTCCAGGGGCTAAACTGTAAATAAAACATCTACAAAGAAGTCCCTGACTAAAACTAACAGAAAAAGAAAAAAACTATCTAAGGAACGTTTGGTGAACAGTACTACAGAACGAAAACGTTCACTAAAACTTCCTAAACAGAAAACGTTCGCTAATAAGAGAAAAACGGTTCGAAATAAAAAAACTATAGATCTAATCCTAGCCCTAGGTCTACGATCGGACGAGCGAGGGCGGCCGGCGGCTAACCGCAACGGCGGTGGTTGTCAGCGGAGAAGAAGAGGGTGGCGGCGGCTGCGAGCGGGCGGCGGCTCCGATGGTCTGCGGCGCCGGCGGAGTAGTCAGCGAGGGGCGGCGCGGCGAGGTGAAGGCGACGACAGTGTCGGCAGCGAGCGAGGGAGGCGGAACGGAGCGCGGCGGCGGCGGCAGATCTCGTAGAGGTGGGAGCTCCGACGAGAGCGGCGGTTGTGACGGAGGAGGAGAAGAGAGAGAGGGGGCGGCGCTATTTATGGAGGGGGGAGGCACTGTGCATGGGGAAGGGTGCAGAGGAGGCCGGCTCGGCCACGGCGGTGGCCGGCGAGTCATGCAGCGGCGGGTCTCCTGCTCGGGAGCTCGGGGACGGTGAGGAGGTGGGCTGGGCCGCGGCCTGGCTGAAGCCGGGCCGGCCCAGTCGGCGAGAAGCAAGTTTTTTTTGTTTTTGTAAAACAGATAGATAAAGAAATAAAACAAAAGAGATAGATACAAAATATAATATAAGCATATAATATATCAAAATTTTCAAAAAAAGATTTTCTACAACATGGACATTTTTATCAAGTCAAATAAAATCAAGAAAAATTCAAATAATTCAAAGAGTGCTACTGCCCTACTAAAATCCAATAAAAATCATTTGCAAAATACGAAAATGATTTCAAATTTATTTCTCTCCAATTTTCAAATGTAGGGAATCATTTTACCCTAATTTCCATATATTTTATTTTTGGAGAAAAATAATTTGAATAAAACCCAAATAAGCCCAAATTGAAAATAATTTTCAAAGGGACTTTAAATTAGATTTCTTCGAAACTCCCAACTCATATTTCATATGTTTTGAAGAAGTCATTTTATCTTCTCTCTTGAAAATCATTGAGTTGCATGAAGTTTAAGAATTGGAAATATTTCCGAATGAAATTCAAATCTTTTCAAAGCCTTTTTTCATTTATTTAAATGGAAGAAGTCATGTCATCTTCTCTCTAGAGTTTTGTATTTGAAAAGAATTTGAATTCTTGGAGACCAGAAAGCAAAGGTGAAAGTTTGGGAAAGTCATTTCATTCCCTCTCATTTAACTTTCAAAAGTTTCAAATTTCTCTCACTTTAAGTCAATCAATCGCACAACAATCAAACAAATAATCAAATCTATCTATTTAATATAACATTCCAAAATTTAGAATTTTGGGATGTTACAAACCTACCACCCTCAAAATGAATCTCGTCCTCGAGATCCGGAGAGGCTAGAAAGAAATAGGTTAGGGTTTGGGGGTCTTCTCAAAATTCATCGATCGTCCCAGGGATGGTCTGGGTGCTACCACCCTTAGAAACATTGCTATGGTTCCATCAAAACTCATATACTCCATCCTTATCGCTGACAGTGGTGGTCTTCTCAGATCTTCAGGATAATTCCTTCTCTGTGCTCTTCCAGTAGTGGCATAACCTTTCCTCAATTATTCTGTCTTCTCATCTTAGTACGGTTATTCCAAGACTGGGTCTTCTTAGCTGACGGGTCTGGCGCCAATACTAAAAAACTATCGATATCTCATGATGGTCAACAATTTATGGTTTATCCTGCAGAAAACGGGTCTGGGTTGAACCTCACCGTATATCCTACGATTGGCAACAGCTGCCTTGTACAAGGGAAATATACTATACCATTCTAAGGTTTAAACAAGGTTTTAATCATCGTCTCTCTACTATAGGTAAGTCACTCAGATTTACCATCCCACATAACAAGGCGAATAATAAGAGTAGGTCGGTATGGTGATCAATCAATCCCGCACCCAAATCATTATCTTGTATATGGTTTAGCGAATCTCGCATTCTAACACTCGGTCATCCTCACGAGCATTGCAAAATTTCTCTTGTCGTCGAACCAAGTTTGGAAAATCCGTTGATTCTGCAAGCCAAACAAACATCTATCGGTCCTTCACAACTCTCAGGTTTTGCGTAAACTCCTATAAGATCGTAAGGCGTATCCCCTTCCAGGTTTTTTTCCTTCAGCAAGAGTGTGCTTGCTTCTTGGCAGGTCCTGGGGCCTGTGGGTTATGGCCCATCTCATCACTTGTAATCCTTGAACTCATCATCGGGGGTAACTGAACATTATTCCAACATCCAACTTCCTAGCATCCTTTAAATCCATCCAATGGTACTGTCTTCCTTCCTTCCTTCTATTGGTATCACACTATGATGTGATTACTCATACTCATCATGGAGTTACAATTGCCTCATACTTCCAACATCATACCTCCTTTATATCCAATAGTAATTCATCCCTTCGTATTCTTGGGGTATCCCACATATCAAGATAAACTTGTACTTATTTGTCCGTAGTCCACTCTATGGAATATCATTTTCTTTTCCAGGGGTCAAGGGTCCTCATAGGGTACTACCCTTAAAATGCACAAATTCATGCATAGACCATATTTCTCATATCCTCAAAATTGGTCAAAATCCTTCTTCATAGGGTAACAACTCATAAGATCCAAATTAGTTCCAATGATGCCAACTTTATTGCTTCTCAAATTATTACAATCTCCTGCATTTCCATTACATGCCTCAACTCAACACCTCAATACAAAAGAATTGTTCCCACTACTGCTACTACTATACTTCTTTTGTTGCAACTCAACCATTTAGCACAAGCCACCTTCTCCTTGGGACAATCTCTTGCAAAGTGTCTTGCTTCATTACCGAAGAAACATATCACTTCTGACAAGTCCCGAGGTTTCCTTTTTGGGCAACCGCTGAAGTAGTGCCCTTACTCCTTGCACCAGAAACAAGTGATATGGCTCAGGTCTTTCCTGGAATCCAATCTACTTCTCTTCCTGGAATTTCCCGTTCCAATCAGGGCTTTTGTTTCCTGTGGGTCATACTCTACTTCCTCTGTCGGAAATTCTACGAGATCCCCATTCAGACAATTTTGGGAAAAGTGTCCTTCTTCTCCATGTAAATAGCAAGACTTGGTGCAGGGTTTAACTGGATCTCCTTCGGGTGTGTCCTCCACCTCTTCCTTTATCACAAGTTCTTCTAAAGTTTCCAGGAGGGCTCCTTTCATTGCTTCCTTCTTCTGTTGGACGGTTCTTTGTACCATGGGGTAAATGTGACACTGAGCAGGGTAGTGGGTAGTCCCTTCACACACAAGAAACAAGTGATCTGCCTAGTTGGGCATTCTTCAGCTGGGTGACTTCCTTCACAATTTGGGCATTCATCCTTATGTCCTTTATGGGTGTGTCCCATTTCTCCACAAATCTTACATGCACAAGGTTTCTTTTCCTTAGGTTCACATGGCTTTCGGGTAAGACGGGACCTCAGTAGAATCATCTTAAATTCATCCCAAGCATTGGTTCCAGTCCATCCTTGTATGGCTTGATGTATCTCTCGCCATTTTGCAGCACCTTGTGTGATCTTTCGTAGGGTGTATGGAACCATATACTCTCCTTCAATACCGTGCTCCTTCATGCAATCTTCCATGTTCCGTATCCAGTGTGCTACCTCCGATTGTGTCATGAATCTCGGAAATACTCGTCCATCTCCATTCATCATCTTTTGGGATCCAAGGGTTTTGGGTGAGATTCAGAGGGATAGAGAGGGAGGGATACACACAATACAAACATTCTGAAAGGACTGATTTTATTTGTGGCTGTCAGAAAACATCAAACAAATGACATCTCACAAACGTCAGATCTAACGTAGGTATATAACAGGGGTTTGGTCTTCTAAAGGTCAATAAATTTTCAAAGTCACCAAACTCTTCTTGTCCATGTCTCCGATGGCATCTTCTGATCATGCTTGTCCTTCTCAAGTTCCTCTACCAGATCTCTGTCGACACGAAGTCTCTAGTGACATCCTTTAATATTCTGGAGTTGCATTCCAAACTTCTGGGCTTCAACATCCTTGGCATGAATCATGGTCTTACTGTCCTTCAGTTCCTGATGAATCTCTGGTATCTCAAGGTTTTGCTCCTCCAGCTTGGCTACTTTCAGCTTCTGGTTCCTGAGTTCTTCACGAATTGCCTCCTTATCAAATATGACTTCCTAAAGTTCCACCGTAAACTTCTTGATGTAATACTCCAGATTTTGGTGATACACCGGCTAAGGTTAAAACTTCATCTTTAGCTGACAGGTGCTCCATCAGCCTTCTACCATCCAATCCTTCCGAAGAAATGCTTGCTTAACTCAACACGGTGAAAATAGCATAAGCGAGCGATAGCATCATGGATATCCATGTTTATGACTATGTCTCTGCCATGAGCTATCATTCCATAGTTGATATCTCCTGTCTTGGGGCTCTCTTGACAAAAACTTTGAGTTCTACGCTCCATGTTCCGGTCTTTCTCCGATACACCTTGATCTCGGGTATTGACAACTTCTACAGTCTGACAAGCTCTATCAGAGTAGCCTTCCTAGGTCATACCAATCTGGAAATTCTTCAAAGCCTTCAAATTCTCCTAGTCTTCGGAGTCTTTAACCGTTGTAGTTTCCATCATTACAATGCACGGTAAAATCCTCTTCATTCTGAAGTGGTATTAGTTATCCGATATCTTGTACTCCTTGGTGTGGTCTCATCAGCCGAATCTTCATGTGGTAAAAAGGGGGAAAGGGGTATAGTCTCTCTAAAAGGGAATATTTGAATAAGCTCAGAAGAGAAGAGAGGTAAAAGATCCTTTTTGAAAAGAAAGTTGTAGAGAAAAATCTTTTCCTTTCGTCACGTCCTACAGTCAACATGTGCTCTGATACCATCTTGTAGCGACCCGACCTCAGACGATCAAGTCTCTATGCTTAAGTGTCATCCCTGGATCGGTATGCTTACACACATAGTACTCAAGGATTTATAACAGAGGTAAATCACATGTATAAAATAATGTAAATACTATTACCTCAATCCAAATAGGGGAAGAAAAAAGAAGGTTGTGGATTCCCATCAACACCAATGGCAAAGTTGAGTGTAGAAATCGTAACCCTAACATATCACTTACTCGTCGTAAGATTCCTACAACATGAGACGTTGCAGCCACGACGGGTCAGTACATTGAATGTACTAGCAAATTCACACCATAGAGCAATGATGAATAATAGCTATCACTACATGCATATATGGCTGGTGGAAAAGCTCTATGGTTATAATGTTTTTGCGAAAAGACAATTTTTCCCTACTGCAAAGGAATAAATTTTATTTAACTACACTGTTGTTTGAAAATATTGAGAAGGTAAACCCCAACTCAATCCCAATTAAAAGTTAACAACCCAACAAATTAATTAAGTAACATGATGAGATCAAATCAATAATTCAAGTACCAGATACTCAAGATGTCCATAACCGGGGACACGGCCAATCATGATTATTTTGTACACTCTGCAGAGGTTTGCGCACTTTTCCCCACAAGACTCGATCTCCTCCATTGAATTTCTCGCACTACATGATGTTTGAGAAACGGATGACCGAGACACAGTCTTTCAGAAGCGTTAGCACCTTACGATGGGTAGACAGTTACACCTACTTTCCCCTACATCTGCTAGTCTACCATTGTAAGAGTTCACACGACTTAATCAACTATGCTAGAGCCCATAATAGCTTGTGGCTGCACACGGAAGTTTCTAGCATGAATAATCTTATGCCCTTTGAGCCTGGGTGACGGTCCATAGGATGATCACACGGTAAACCCCGGGATATCCAAAAAAATAGGTAACACTGGATTCCCCAGGTGCCTCAATCCACCCAGATGTGTATTTAAGTTGCCACCTTAAGTTGAACCATTAATTAACAACTCATATCTGTCATGGAGACACTCAAACCCAATCCACGTCTACGAGCATAGCATAGAAATATAAGCATAACGCTGAAGTAACCCCCAAGGTTTTGGTAATAAACAGGGCAATAGGTTCTACCTCATCAACTACTTCCCAATACCCACATGTTATCAATACCTAACCATGCAATGTTTGAGGGTGAAACTAATGCATAAAAACTGGGTATGAAAGGAATATGATCAAAGTGTGAACTTGCATGTACTGTTGATGAAGATGATTCACACTCATAACTCCTGATAGTTCTACTCGTCACACTCTGTTCAATCTATCGTAAGCAAGCAATAAGAACCACACATAAGCAATTACTCAAAAGAATCGAAGAAAAGATCTCGGAAAGCTTCGAAAACCAGCAAATGACTCTTGCAAAAGAAAACAATTTCTAACAGTACCAAAATTAGATGGATTTGGCCTTATCAGGAAATTTAGGTCAAGAGCTTCGATTTGCAAAAAGAATCAACTAAATCGGAGTTATAAAACTGAAGTTACGATCAAATGACGTTCAAACACAAATCTGTTTGAATTTAAATTTTAAAACTGTCAAAAACATGTTTAAGTTGTTTTACTGGATAGAGGGGCTCATAACAAAGAAGTGGGCGCTGGTTTCGTTTGATTTGGATAAACGAGAAAAAAGTTGTGAGCGTTTGAAGTCCAGGGGCTAAACTGTAAATAAAACATCTACAAAGAAGTCCCTGACTAAAACTAACAGAAAAAGAAAAAAACTATCTAATGAACGTTCGCTGAACAGTACTACAAAACAAAAACCTTCACTAAAACTTCCTAAACAAAAAATGTTCGCTAATAAGAGAAAAACAGTTCGAAATAAAAAAACTACAGATCCAATCCTAGCCCTAGGTCTACGATCGGACGAGCGAGGGCGGCTGGTGGCTTACCGCCGCGGCGGTGGTTGTTAGCAGCGAAGAAGACGGCGGCGGCGGCGGCGGCTACGAGCGGGCGGCGGCTCCGGTGGTGCGCGGCGCCGGTGGAGTAGTCGGGGAGGGGCGGCGCGGCGAGGTGAAGTCGACGGCAGCGTCGGCGGCGAGCGAGGGAGGCGGAATGAAGTGCAGCGATGGCGGCAGATCTTGTCGAGGCGGGAGCTCCAGTGAGCACGGCATTTGCGGAGTAGGAGGAGAAGAGAGAGGGGGGCAACGCTATTTATGGAGGGGGGGGGCGTTGTGCGTGGGGAAGGGGGCAGAGGAGGCCGGCTCGGCCACGGCAGTGGTCGGCGAGTCGTGCGGTGGCGGGTTTCCCGCTCGGGAGCTCGGGCACGGCGAGGAGGTGGGCTGGGTCGCGGCCTGGCTGAAGTTGGGCCGGCCTAGTCGGCGAGAAGCAAGTTATTTTTTGTTTTTTAAACAGACAAATAAATAAATAAAACAAAAGAGATAGAAACAAACTATAATATAAGCATATAATATATCAAAAATTTCAGAAAAAGATTTTCTACAATGTGGACATTTTTGTCAAGTTAAATCAAATCAAGAAAAAATCAAATAATTCAAAGAGTGCTATTGCCCTATTAAAATCCAATAAAAATCATTTTCAAAATACCAAAATGATTTCAAATTTATTTCTCTCCAATTTTCTGATGTAGGGAATCATTTTACCCTAATTTCCATATATTTTATTTTTGGAGAAAAATAATTTGAATAAAACCCAAATAAGCCCAAATTGAAAATAATTTTAAAAGGGACTTTAAATTGGATTTCTTCGAAACTCCCAACTCATATTTCATATGTTTTGAGGAAGTCATTTTATCTTCTCTCTTGAAAATCATTGAGTTGCATGAAGTTTAAGAATTAGAAATATTTCCGAATGAAATTCAAATCTTTTCAAATCCCTTTTTCATTTATTTAAATGGAAGAAGTCATGTCATATTCTCTCTAGGGTTTTGTATTTGAAAAGAATTTGAATTCATGGAGACCAGAAAGCAAAGGTGAAAGTTTGGGAAAGTCATTTCATTCCCTCTCATTTAACTTTCAAAAGTTTCAAATTTCACTCAATTTCAGTTAATCAATCACACAACAATCAAACAAATAATCAAATCCATCTATTTAATATAACATTCCAAAATTTGGAATTTTGGGATGTTACATAGTGGTTAATCATAAGTGGGATGCTTGTCCAAGGAAGGGCTGTACCCAAGCACCGGTCCACCCACATATCAAATTATCAAAGTAACAAACAGGAATCATATGAGCATGATGAAAACTAGCGTGACGATAATTCCCATGTGTCCTCGGGAGCGTTTTTCTCTACATAAGAACTTCGAGGCTTGTCCTTTGCTAAAAAAGGATTGGGTCACCTTGCTGCACCTTATTTACTTTTGTTACTTGTTACCCGTTACGAATTACCTTATCACAAAACTATCTGTTACCGATAATTTCAGTGCTTGCAGAGAATACCTTACTGAAAACTGCTTGTCATTTCCTTGTGCTCCTCGTTGGGTTCGACACTCTTACTCATCGAAAGGACTACGATAGATCTCCTACACTTGTGGGTCATCAATGATTAGCTTTTCTATGAATATTATTTGAATCTTCTCTGAATTCTTATATGCATGATTTGATATCTTTGTAGTTCTCTTCGAACTATCAGTTTGGTTTGGCCAACTTGATTGGTTTTTCTTGCAATGGGAGAAGTTCTTAGATTTGGTTCAATCTCGCGGTGTCCTTTCCTAGTGATAGTAGAGGCAACAAGGTACGTATTATATTGTTGCCATCGAGGATAAAAAGACGAGGTTTTCATCATATTGCTTGAGTTAATTCCTCTACATCATGTCATCTTACTTAATGCGTTACTCCATTGTTTATGAACTTAATACTCTAGACTAGATGCATGCTTGATAGCGGTCAATGTGTGGAGTAATAGTAGTAGATGCAAAATCGTTTCGGTCTACTTGACACGGACATGATGCCTATATTCATGATCATTGCCTTAGATATCGTCATAATTATGCGTATTTCATCAATTGCTCGGCAGTAATTTGTTCACCCACCATATTATTTGCTATCTAGAGAGAAGCCTCTAGTGAAACATATGGGCCCCGGGTCTATTTTCCATCATACAAATTTCCAATCTACAATCTTAGTTTCCGATCTACTATTCTTGCAATCTTTTACTTTCCGATCTATAAACCAAAAATACCAAAAATATTTACTTTATCCTTAATCTATATCTATCAGATCTCACTTTTGCAAGTAACCGTGAAGGGATTGACAACCCCTTTATCATGTTGGGTGCAAGTTTGTTTGATTGTTTGTGCAGGTATTCGGTGATTTGTGCGTTGTTTCCTACTGGATTGATACCTTGGTTCTCAAACTGAGGGAAATACTTATCCCTACTTTGCTGCATGATGTTTGCTTGAATTACATCGGTATTTCCCCAAAGAGGAAGGGATGATGCAGCATAGTAACAATAGGTATTTCCCTCAGTGATGAGACCAAGATTATTGAACCGGTAGGAGAATCATGCAACACCACGTAAACAACTCCTGCACACAAAGAACAAATACTTGTAACCCAATGTGTTAAAGGGGTTGTCTCCCTTTTGGGTAACGACGCCAGAAATTGGCACGTGGATGGGAGAAAGTTGTAATAGATTGAATAAATAGATCGCGAATAAAGTGCAGCAAAGTATTTTTGTATTTTTCGATTAATAGATCTGAAAATTAAAGCAAATAAAAATAGATCTCGAAGGCGAATATGATAAAGAAGAGACCCGGGGGCCGTAGATTTCACTAGTGGCTTCTCTCGAGAAAAATAGCATATGGTGGGTAAACAAATTACTGTTGGGAAATAGCTAGAACTTCAAATAATCATGGCGATATCCAGGCAATGATCATTATATAGGCATCACGTCCAAGATTAGTAGACCGACTCCTGCTTGCATCTACTACTATTACTCCACACATTGACCGCTATCCAACATGCATCCAGTGTATTAAGTTCACTGGGAAATGGAGTAATGCAATAAGAACGATGACATGATGTAGACAAGATCTATTTATGTAGAAATAGACACCATCTTGTTATCCTTAATAGCAACGATACATACGTGTCGGTTCCCCTTCTGTCACTGGGATCAAGCACCTCTTCCCATGGCAAGAAAAAACGATCTAGTTGGCCTAACTAAACCAAAGATTCGGAGAATAAATACGAGGCTATAAGTAATCATGCATATAAGAGATCAAAAGACTCAAATAACTTTCATGGATAAAAACATAGATCTGATCATAAACTCAAAGTTCATCGGATCCCAACAAACACACTGCAAAAAGAGTTACATCAAATATATCTCCAAGGGACCATTGTATTGAGAATCAAGAGAGAGAGAGAGAGAGAGAGAGGAAACCATCTAGCTACTAACTGTGGACCCGTAGGTCCACAATGAACTACTCACGCATCATCGGAGAGGCACCAATGAGGACGATGAACCCCTCCGTGATGGTGTTTAGATTGGATCTGGTGGTTCTGGAACTTGCCGCGGCTAGAATTGATTTTCGTCGCCTCCCCTAGGGTTTCTGGAATATTGGGGTATTTATAGAGCAAAGAGGCAGCGCGGGAGGCCACCGAGGAGGGCACAATCCACCTGGGCATGCCTGGGCCTCCAGGCGCGCCCAGGTGTCTTGCGCTCTCCTAGGCCCCCTCTTCGGTACTTCTTTGGCCCACTGGATTTCTTCTGGTCCAAAAAAATCCACAAAAAGTTTCATTGCATTTGGACTCCGTTTGGTATTGATTTCCTGCGATGTAAAAAATCAAGCAGAAAACAACAACTAGCACTTAGCACTATGTCAATAGGTTTGTCCCAAAAAAGGTATAAAGTTGCTATAAAATGATTGTAAAGCATCCAAGAATGATAATATAACAACATGGAACAATAAAAAATTATAGATACGTTGGAGACGTATCACTGCATCACCCTTTCCTCTTCAAGGAAAAAACCAACGCAAGCTCAAGAAGTAGCAGGAAGAATTTCTGGCGTCGTTGCCGGGGAGATCTACGCCAAGCCAAGACATACCAAGTACCCATCATAAAATCCCATCTCTTGCATTACATTATTCGCCATTCGCCTCTCGTTTTCCTCTCCTCCACTTCTAAAACGATTTTTGAAAAGATTTGCCTTTTCTTCGTCCCTCTTCCGTTCGTCTTCTTTGCTTGCTTGTTGTGTGCTCGTGTGTTGGATTGCTTGCTTTGTCACGATGGCTCAAGAGAATACCAAATTGTGTTACTTTTCCAACACCAACAACAATGATTTTATTAGCACTCTGATTGATCCCACCACTAGTGCGGAATATTGTGAAATTAATGCCGCTTTGCTGAATCTTGTTATGAAAGATTAATTTCTAGCCTTCCTAGTGAAGATGTCGCATCCCATCTTACCAATTTTGTTGATTTGTGTGATATGCAAAGAAAGAAAGATGTGGATAATGATATTGTTAAATTGAAGTTATTTCCGTTTTTACTTAGAGATCGTGCTAAAACTTGGTTTTCATCTTTGCCTAAAAATAATATTGATTCATGGAACAAGTGTAAAGATGCTTTTATCTCTAAGTATTTTCCTCCCACTAAGATCATATCCCTTAGGAACGATATTATGAATTTTAATCAACTTGATCATGAACATGTTGCACAATCTTGGGAGAGGATGAAATTGATGATATGAAATTGCCCTTCACATGGATTGAATTTGAGGATGATTATACATAATTTTTATGACGGATTGAATTTTGCTTCTAGAAATCTTTTAGATTCGGCCACGGGGGGTACTTTTATGGAAATTACTTTAGGAGAAGCTACTAAACTCCTAGATAATATTATGGTTAATTATTCTCAATGGCACACTCAAAGATCTTCCACCAGTAAAAAGGTGCATGTGGTTGAAGAGACTAATGTTTTGAGTGGAAAGATGGATGAACTTATGAAATTATTTGCTAGTAAGAGTGCTTCTATTGACCCTAATGATATGCCTTTGTCCACTTTGATTGAGAATAATAATGAATCTATGGATGTGAATTTTGTTGGTAGGAACAATTTTGGTAATAACACGTATAGAGGTAACTTTAATCCTGGGCCGTTTCCTAGTAATCACTCTAATATTTATGGTAATTCCTACAAAAATTCTTATGGAAATTTTAATAAGATACCCTTCGATTTTGAGATTAGTGTAAAGAATTTATGAGTTCGCAAAAGAATTTCAATGCTCTGATTGAAGAAAAATTTCTCAAGAAGATTGATGATTTGGCTAGGAACGTGGATAAAATTTCTCCTGATGTTGATTCTTTGAAACTTAGATCTATTCCACCTAAGCATGATATTAATGAGTCTCTCAAAGCCATAAGAATTTCCATTGATGAGTACAAAGAAAGAACCGCTAAGATGCATGCTAAACGAGATTTGTTTGAAAAAGCATGTTCTTCTAGTTTTCATAAAAATAATGAAGGAAATATGCCCTAGAGGCAATAATAAAGTTGTTATTTTATATTTCCTTATATCACGATAAATTTTTATTATTCATGCTAGAATTTTATTAACCGGAAACTTGATACATGTGTGGATACATAGACAAAAAAATGTGTCCCTAGTAAGCCTCAACTAGACTAGCTCGTTAATAAAAGATGGTTAAGTTTCCTAACCATAGACATGTCTTGTCATTTGATGAATGGGATCACATCATTAGGAGAATGATGTGATGGACAAGACCCATTCGTTAGCTTAGCATTATGATCGTTCAGTTTTATTGCTATTGCTTTCTTCCTGTCAAATACATATTCCTCCGACTATGAGACTATGCAACTCCCAGATACCGGAGGAATGCCTTATGTGCTATCAAATGTCACAACGTAACTGGGTGATTATAAAGATACTCTACAGGTATCTCCAAAGGTGTTTGTTGGGTTGGCATAGATCGAGATTAGGATTTGTCACTCCGAGTATCGGAGAGGCATCTCTGGGCCCTCTCGATAATACACATCATAAGAAGCCTTGCAAGCATAGTGACTAATGGGTTAGTTGCAGGATGATGTATTACAGAACGAGTAAAGAGACTTGTCGGTAACAAGATTGAACTAGGTATGAAGATACTGACGATCGAATCTTGGGCAAGTAACATACCGATGACAAAGGGAATAATGTATGTTGTCATTGCGGTTTGACCAATAAAGATCTTCATAGAATATGTAGGAGCAAATATGAGCATCTAAGTTCCTCTATTGGTTATTGACCAGAGAGGTTTCTTGGTCATGTCTACATAGTTCTCGAACCCGTAGGGTCCGCATGCTTATCGTTCAATGACGATTTTGTATTATATGAGTTATGTGATTTGGTGACCAAATGTTGTCGGAGTCCCGGATGAGATCATGGGGATGACGAGGAGTCTCTAAATGGTTGAGAGGTAAAGATTGATATATAGGACGATAGTATTCGGACACCAGAAATGTTCCGGAGGGTACCGGGTACATTTCAGGTCACCGAAAGGGATTCCGGGCACCGCCGGCTAAAGATATGGGCCTAATGGGCCAAGAGGGGAAATGTAGCAGCTATAAGGGGCTGTTGCGTGCCCCGTATGGGCCGAACCAGAGGAGAAGTAAAGAGGAGAAGAGAGAAGGAAGGGGAGGGATTCGGCCTCCCCCTTCCTTCCCTCCTTCCCCCTCCGGAACTTATGGAAGGGGGGAGGCCGAATTGGGGAGGCGCCCAAGTAGGATTCCTCCTACTTGGGGCACCCCCTTGCTGCTGCCCTCCCTCTCCCATCTATATATACATGGGGAGGTGATAACCCACAAGTATAGGGGACCGCAATAGTTCTCAAGGGTAGCGTATTCAACCCAAATTTATTGATTCGCCACAAGGTAGCCAAAGAATATTCTCAAGTATTAGCAGCTGAGTTGTCAATTCAACCACACCTGAAAGACTTAATATCTGCAACAAAGTATTTAGTAGCAAAGTAGTGTGGAGGTAACGGTAACAGAGGCAAAGTAACAGTAGCAGTTTTGTAGTAATTGTAACAGTGGCAACGGAAAAGTAACTAAGCAAAGATCAATATGTTAAAAGCTCATAGGCAATGGATCAATGATGGATAATTATGTCAGATGCAATTCATCATGCAACAGTTATAACATAGGGTGACACAGGACTAGCTCCAGTTCATCAATGTAATGTAGGCATGTATTCCGAATATACTCATACGTGCTTATGGAAAGGAACTTGCATGACATCTTTTGTCCTACCCTCCCGTGGCAGTGGGGTCCTATTGAAAACTAAGGGATATCAAGGCCTCCTTTTAATAGAGTACCGGATCAAAGCATTAGCAATTAGTGAATACATGAACTCCTAAAACTACGATCATCACCGGGAGTGGTCCCGATTATTGTCACTTCGGGGTTGCCGGATCATAACACATAGTAGGTGACTGTTGACTTGTAAGATAGGATCAAGAACTCACATATATTCATGAAAACATAATAGGTTCAGATCTGAAATCATGGCACTCGGGCCCTAGTGACAAGCATTAATCATAGCAAAGTCATAGCAACATCAATTTTAGAACATAATGGATACTAGGGATCAAACCCTCACAAAACTAACTCAATTACATGGTAAATCTCATCCAACCCATTACTGTCCAGCAAGCCTACGATTGGATTACTCACGCACGGTGGTAAGCATCATGAAATTGATGATGGAGGATGGTTGATGATGATGATGGTGACGGATTCCCCTCTCCGGAGCCCCAAACAGACTCTAGATCAGCCCTCCCGAGGAAGATTAGGGCTTGGCGGAGGCTCCATATCGTAAAACATGATGAATCCATCTCTTTGATTTTTTTCTCCCTGAAAGTGAATATATGGAGTTGGGGTTGAGGTTGGTGGAGTCCCATGGGGCCCACGAGGTAGGGGGCGTGCCCCAGGGGGGCGCCCTACACCCTCGTGGACAGGGTGTGGGCTCCCTGATGCTGATTCTTTCGCCAATATTTTTTTTAGTTCCAAAATGTGTCTCCGTGGATTTTTCGGGTCATTCCGAGAACTTTTATTTCTGCACAAAAATAACACCATGGCAGTTCTGCTGAAAATAGTGTTAGTCCGTGTTAGTTCTATTGAAATCATGCAAGTTAGAGTCCAAAACAAGGGCAAAAAGTGTTTGGAAAAGTAGATACGTTGGAGACATATCAACTCCCGCAAGCTTAAACCTTTGCTTGTCCTCAAGCAATTTAGTTGACACACTGAAAGTGATAAAGAAAAACTTTTACAAACTCTGTTTGATCTTGTTGTTGCAAATATGTAAAGCCAGCATTCAAGTTTTCAGCAAAGATTATGAACTAACCATATTCACAATAACATTTAGGTCTCATGTTTACTCATATCAATGGCATAATCAACTAGCGAGCAATAATAATAAATCTCGAATGACAACACTTTCTCAAAACAATCATAGTATGATATAACAAGATGGTATCTCACTAGCCCTTTCTGAGACAGCAAAACATAAATGCAGAACACTCTTGAAGATCAAGGACTGGCTACACAATGTAATTCATGGTAAAAGAGATCCAGTCACAATCATACTCAATATAAATTAATAGCAATGCATGCAAATGACAGCGGTGCTCTCCAACTGGTGCTTTTTAATAAGAGGATGATGACTCAATATAAAAGTAAATAGATAGGCCCTTCGAAGAGGGAAGCAGGGATTTGCAGAGGTGCCAGAGCTCGAGTTTTGAGACAGAGACAAATAATATTTTGAGCGGCATACTTTCATTGTCAACATAACGACCGAGAGATCTCGATATCTTCCATGCTACATACATTATAGGCGGTTCCCATATGGAATGGTAAAGTTTATACTCTCGCACCACCAACGAGCATCAATCCATGGCTGGCCTAAAACAACGTGTGCCGTCCAACTAACAACATTCCTTGGGGAGTTTTGTTTGCATTTATTTTGATTTGATTTGAGCATGGGACTGGGCATCCTGGTTACTGGCCATTTTCTCATGAATGATGAGCGGAGTCCACTCATCGTGAGAATAACCCACCTAGCATGGAAGATATAGACAACCCTAGTTGATACATGAGCTATTCAAGCATACAAAACAGAATTTCATTTGAAGGTTAGTTTGGCACATACAAATTTACTTCGAACGGCAGGTAGATACCGCATATAGGAAGGTACGGTGGACTCATATGGATTAACTTTGGGGTTTATGGAAGTGAATGCAGAAGCAGTATTCCCACTTAGTATAGATGAAGGCTATAAAGAGACTGGGAAGCGACCAACTAGAGAGAGACAACAGTCATGAACATGCATTAAGATTAATCAACAATGAGTGCAAGCATGAGTAGGATATAAATCACCATGAACATAAAAATCATGGAGGCTATGTTGATTTTATTTCAACTACATGCGTGAACATGTGCCAAGTCAAGCCACTCGAATCATTCAAAGGAGGATACCACCCTATCATACCACATCACATCCATTTTAATAGCATGTTCGCACGCAAGGTAAACCATTATAAACTCCTAGCTAATTAAGCATGGCATGAGCAACTATAATCTCTAATTGTCATTGCAAACATGTTTCATGCATAATAGGCTGAATCAGGAATGATGAACTAATCATATTTACAAAAACAAGATAGGTCAAGTTCATACCAGCTTCTCTCATCTCAATCATTTCATCATATATTGTCATTATTGCCTTTCACTTGCACGACCGAACGGTGTGGATAATAATAATAGTGCACGTGCATTGGACTAAGTTGGAATCTGCAAGCATTTAATACAAAGGAGAAGACAAGGTAGTATGGGCTCTTGGTTAGATCAATAATAATGCATATGAGAGCCACTCAACATTTTCATCGTGGTATTCTCCTCTCGACCCCCAAAGAAAAGAAAAGAAATAAAACTATTTACACGGGAAAGCTCCCAACAAGCAAAAGAAGAGCGAGAAATCTTTTTGGGTTTTCTTTTAATTACTACTACAAGGATGGAAAGTAAATTGAGTAATTAGCTAAAGGCTATAACTAATTATTGTTTGGTTTTTTCTCAAAGTTTTTTCAAACACATAAGAAGAAAGCAAGAAAAGAAAATACACTAGCATGGATAGTACAATGAAAACGTATGAGCACCGACAACTAGCATGAGTGTGTGAACATGAATGTAATGTCGGTGAGAAATATGTACTCCCCCAAGCTTAGGCTTTTGGCCTATGTTGGTCTATGGCCACTGCTGGCCTGGCGGATATCCAAAGTCGTAGTTGGGGTTGTACTGAGATGCAGCGGCTACTGCCTAAAGAGCTGCATCCTGGAGGCGAGCTGCCTCCGTCCTCCTCTCAAATTCGTTCACCTCCTCCCTGGTTATAAAATATCTTCTTTTTGCCTGAAAGTTAAAGAAAGTAGGAGCAGGGAGAGAAACATGGACAGTACACCGTCTGTCAAAGATTAGTCGGTACTGGAGGAACTGTTCATTTCTCTCAAGAAACTGATGGTGAACCATAGCACTATAATCTAGATAAGAAGGAGGCAACTCCATATCATTTCCATGTATGGGTACGCCGAGATAATTAGCTACACAAGTTGCATAAATTCCATCAAACAAATCTCCACTTGTTCCATTAAGGTGCAACCTCCGTGCGACAATGGCCCCGTTTTTCACCTAATATCGCACTCTTGAGGACACTAAGATCTGGGACGCACATGTGACAAACCTCATCTTTACCGTTAATGCATTTACCTATAAAGAGAGCAAAATAATGTATGGAAGGGAAATGAATGCTCCCTATGGTAGCTTGTGCGATTTCTCTAGTCTCCCCCACAGTGATACTAGCAAGAAAAGTCTTTATACTCAGATTTGCGAGGTTCACTAACATTGCCCCACTGCGGAAGTTAATAAGTAGTATTAAAAATCTTCTAGGTCCATGGTATATTATTTATCGTAAAGATCAAATAAAATAGTGTGAGAATTGCGCGAGGATGAAAATTTAAACCTCCTCACAAAGGAATCAATGAGGTAGTGGTACTGTCGGCACTTATCTGACACAAAGTCCTCAAGGTCAGCATTACGCACATACGCGTCAAATTCATCCTTGATGCCTGCTTGGACCATATAATTTTGACATGCAAGCTCAAGAACAGGGTCACCTTAGTAGCAAAAAATTGCAATAAATAAAGCACTAGAACAAAAACTAATTTGACCATTGGAGGAGTCACATACCGAAGAACAATCCCCCAGAACAGTTTGGTGAATGGAGCTTTGAGCAAGGAGATCAAAAATGGCAGCAAGATGAGCTAGAACACGGGTTTGAGCTATGGGAGGATTTTTTTGGAGGAAGACGAAGTGAGTGGGTGCTGGAATAAGTGGAGGGGGTCCACGTGGGGCCCACGAGGTAGGAGGGCGCGCCCCAGGGGGGTGGGCGTGCCCTGTGCCCTCGTGGACAGATGGTGGGTCCCCCTGGTGTGTTCTCAGTGCTAGAAATTCTTAAATATTATACAAAAAACCACACTTCATTTTCAGGACATTTGGAGAACTTTTATTTTCGGGGTATTTTTTATTGCATGGATAACTCAGAAAACAGACAGAAAAATACTAATTTTGCTTTATTTCATCTAAATAACAGAAAGTAAAAGGAGGGTACAGAGAGTTGTGATTTCTAACTTCATCCATCTCATGATCATCAAAAGGAATCCACTAACAAGGTTCATCAAGTCTTGTTAACAAATTCTTCCGAATAACATAAAACCAGAGAATTTTAGAATAACACTAGGTTAACTCAATGGGGATATGCATGTCCCCAACAATAAGAATATCATATTTCTTTTTGATAGTAGGAAGAGGGAATTCAAAACCTCCAATAATAATCGTTGAAATTTTCCCAATAGAGTTGATACTATGAACTTGAGGTTGTTTCCTCGGAAAGTGTACTGTATGCTCATTACCATTAACATGAAAAGTGAAATTACCTTTGTTGCAATCAATAACAGCCCCTGCAATATTTAGAAAAGGTCTACCAAGGATGATCGACATACTGTCGTCCTCGGGAATATCAAGAATAACAAAGTCCGTTAAAATAGTAACGTTCGCAACCACAACAGGCACATCCTCACAAATACCGACGGGTATAGCAGTTGATTTATCGGCCATTTGCAAAGAGATTTCAGCAGGTGTCAACGTATTCAAATCAAGTCTATGATATAAATAGAGAGGCATAACACTAACACCGGCTCCAAGATCACATAAAGCAATTTTAACATAGTTTCTTTTAATGGAGCATGGTATAGTTGGTACTCGTGGATCTCCTAGTTTCTTAGGTATCCCACCATTAAAAGTATAATTAACAAGCATGGTGGAAATTTCAGCTTCTGGTATCTTCCTTTTATTTGTAACGATATCTTTCATATATTTAGCATAAGGATTCATTTTAAGCATATCAGTCAAACGCATACGCAAGAAGATAGGTCTAATCATTTCAGCAAAGCGCTCAAAATCCTCATCAACCTTTTTCTTGGATGGCTTAGGAGGAAAAGGCATGGGTTTCTGAACCCATGGTTCTCTTTCTTTACCGTGCTTTCTAGCAACTAAGTCTCTCTTATCATAAAGTTGATTCTTTGATTGTGGGTTATCAAGATCAACAACAGGGTCAATCTCTACATCATTATTATTACTAGGTTGAGCATCAACATGAACATCATCATTAACATTATCACTAGTTTCATGTTCATTACCAGATTGTGTTTCAGCATCAGAAATAGAAATATCATTGGGATTCGCAGGTGTGTCAACAGTAGGTTCACTAGAAGCGTGTAGAGTCCTACAATTTTTCTTTTTCTTTTTCTTAGAAGGACTAGGTGCATCAATATTAGTTCTCTGAGAATCTTGCTCAAATCTCTTAGGGTGGACCTCAGGATACAAAGGTTCCTGAGTCATTCTACCACCTCTAGTCATAACTCTAACAACATTATCATTTTTCTTACTATTTAACTCATTGAGCAAATCATCATGTGCCTTAAGTACTTGTTCTACTTGAGTGGTAACCATGGATGCATGTTTACTAATAAGCTTAAGGTCACCTTTAACTCTAGACATATAACTACTCAAGTGTTCAACCATATAAGCATTACGTTTCAATTGTCTACCAACATAAGTATTGAAGTTTTCTTGTTTAACAATAAAATTATCAAACTCAGCATTGGCTAGCAGACTTATAATGAGGGATATCACCTTCAGCAAATCTATAGAGAGAATTTACCTTTACTACTTGTGTCGGGTTATCAAGACCATGTATGTCTTCAATAGGTGGTAAATTCTTAACATCTTCAGCTTTAATACCTTTTTCTTTCATAGATTTCTTTGCCTCTTGCATATCTTCCGGACTGAGAAATAGAATACCCTTTTCTTCGGAGTTGGCTTAGGAGTTGGTTCAGGAAGTGTCCAATCATTATCATTGCTCAAAATATTATTGAATAGCAATTCAGCTTGCTCAATAGTTCTTTCCCTGAAAACACAACCAGCACAACTATCCAGGTGGTCTCTGGAAGCATCGGTTAGTCCATTATAAGATATCAAGTATTTCATTTTTCTTGAGAGGATGATCGAGAAAATCATTAAGTAATTGGAGAAGCCTCCCCCAAGCTTGTGGGAGACTCGCTTCTACAATTTGCACAAAGTTATATATTTCCCTTAAGACAACTTGTTTCTTATGAGCGGGGAAATATTTAGCAGAGAAGTAATAAATCATATCCTGGGGACTAGGCACACAACCAGGAGCAAGAGAATTAAACCATATTTTAGCATCACCCTTTAATGAGAACGGAAATAACTTAGGGATATAGTAATAACGAATTTTTTCCTCATGAGTAAATAGGGTGGCCATATCATTCAATTTAGTAAGATGTGCCACAACAATTTCAGATTCATAGCCATAAAAAGAATTAGATTCAACCAAAGTAATTAACTCAGGATCGACAGAGAAATCATAATCCTTATCAAAAATACATATAGGTGAAATAGCAAAAGCAGGGTCATATTTCATTCTAGCATTCAGAGACTTTTCTTTCAGCTTAGCTAACAGTTTCTTAAGATCATATCTATCTTTGCAAGCAAAAAGGTCTCTAGCAGTTTCTTCATCCATAACATAACCCTCAGGCACATCAAGCAATTCATATCTAGGGGAGAATCTTCATCATCACTTTCATCAATATTATCAGTTTCAATAATTTCATTCTCTCTAACCCTAGCAAGTTGTTCATCAAGAAATTCACCTAATGGCATAGTATTATAAAGCATAGAAGTAGTTTCATCATAAGCATCATGCATAGCAGAAGTGGCATCATCAATAATGTGCGACATATATGAATCAATAGCAGGTGCAGGTGTAGGTGTCACAAGTTTACTTAAAACAGAGGGTGAATCAAGTGCAGAGCTAGATGGCAGTTCCTTACCTCCCCTCATAGTTGAGGGGAAAATCTTGGTTCTTTCGTCTTACAAGTTCCTCATAGTGATCAACAGATATAAATCCCAAGTAAATCAAAGAATAGAGCTATGCTGCCCGGCAACTGCGCTAGAAAATAGACTTGATAACCCACAAGTATAGGGGATCACAACAGTTTTTGAGGGTAGAGTATTCAACCCAAATTTATTGATTCGACACAAGGGGAGCCAAAGAATATTCACAAGTATTAGTAGTTGTGTTGTCAATTCAACCACACCTGAAAGACTTAATATCTGTAGCAAAGTATTTAGTAGCAAAGTAGTATGGAAGTAACGGTAATAGTGGCAAAAGTAATAGTAGCAGTTTTGTAGTAATCGTAACAGTGGCAACGGAGAAGTAACTAAGCAAAGATCAATATGTGAAAAGCTCATAGGCAATGGATCAGTGATGGATAATTATGTCGGATGCGATTCCTCATGCAACAGTTATAACATAGGGTGACACAGAACTAGCTCTAGTTCATCAATGTAATGTAGGCATGTATTCCGAATATAGTCATACGTGCTTATGGAAAAGAACTTGCCTGACATCTTTTGTCCTACCCTCCCGTGGCAGCAGGGTCCTATTGGAAATTAAGGGATATTAAGGCCTCCTTTTAATAGAGTACCGTACCAAAGCATTAACACTTAGTGAATACATGAACTCCTCAAACTACGGTCATCACCGGGAGTGGTCCCGATTATTGTCACTTCGGGGTTGCCGGATCATAACACATAGTAGGTGACTATTGACTTGCAAGATAGGATCAAGAAGTCACATATATTCATGAAATCATAATGGGTTCAGATCTGAAATCATGGCACTTGGGCCCTAGTGACAAGCATTAAGCATAGCAAAGTCATAGCAACATCAATCTTAGAACATAATGGATACTAGGGATCAAACACTAACAAAACTAACTCGATTACATGGTAAATCTCATCCAACCCATAACCGTCCAGCAATCCTACGATGGCATTACACACGCACGACGGTGCGCATCATGAAATTGGTGATGGAGGATGGTTCATGATGACGATGGCGACGGATTCCCCTCTCCGGAGCCCCGAACGGACTCTAGATCAGCCCTCTCAAGGAAGATTAGGGCGGCGGCAGCTCCGTATCGTAAAACGCAATGAATCCTGCTCTCTGATTTTTTTTCTCCCCGAAAGTGAATATATGGAGTGGGGTTGAGGTCGGTGGAGTCCCAGGGGGCCCATGATGCAGGGGGGCGCGCCCCAGGGGGGCGCCCTGCACCCTCGTGGATAGGGCGTGGGCCCCGTTATGCTGATTCTTTCACCAATATTTTTTATTAATTCCAAAACGTGTCTCCGTGGATTTTCAGGTCATTTCAAGAACTTCTATTTCTGCAAAAAAATAACCCCATGGTAGTTCTGCTAAAAACAACGTCAGTCCGGGTTAGTTCCATTCAAATCATGCAAGTTAGAGTCCAAAACAAGGGCAAAAGTGTTTGGAAAAGTAGATACATTGGAGACGTATCAGGAGGGTAGCCTATAACACACAAGAACAATTGATAGCCGTGTGCGGCGCCCCCCTCCATAGTTTACGCCTCCAGTCATATCTTTGTAGTGCTTAGGCGAAGCCCTGCGTGGATCACTTCACCATCACCGTCATTATGCCGTCGTGTTGACGGAGCTCATCTACTTCCTAGACACTTTGCTGGATCAAGAGTTTGAGGGACGTCATCGAGCTGAACATGTGCAGAACTTGGAGGTGTCGTACGTTCGGTGCTTGATTGGTCAGAACAAAACGAAGTTCGACTACATCATCCGCGTTGTCAAACGCTTCCGCTTTCGGTCTACGAGGGTACGTAGACACACTACCCCTCTTGCATAGATCTTGCGTGAGCGTAAAATTGTTTTTGAAATTACATGCTACGTTTCCAAATAGTGGTATCAGAGCCAGGTCTATGCGTAGATGATATGCATGAGTAGAACACAAAGAGTTGTGGGCGGTGATCGTCATACTGCTTACCACCAATGTATTATTTTGATTCGGCGGTATTGTTGGATGAAGCGGCCCGGACCAACCTTACATGACCATGTTCATGAGACCGGTTCCACCGACAGACATGCAACTAGTTTCGCATAAAGGTGGTCGGCGGGTGTCTATTTCTCCGACTTTGGTTGAATCAAATTTGATTGCGACCGGTCCTTGTTGAAGGTTAAAACAACAAACTTGATAAATCACCATTGTGGTTTTGTGCCATAGGTAAGAACGGTTCTTGCTAGAAGCCCATAGCAGCCACGTAAAACTTGTAACAACAAAGTAGATGACGTCTAACTTGTTTTTGCAGGGCATGTTGTGATGTGATATGGTCAAGACATGATGTGATATACATCTTTGTATGAGATGATCATGTTTTGTAAAAGTTATCGGCAACTGGTAGGAGCCTTATGGTTGTCACTTTATTATAGGAAATGCAAACGCCATGTAATTGCTTTACTTTATTACTAAGCGGTAGCGATAGTTGTAGAAGCAATAGTTTTCGAGACGACCACGACGCTACGATGGAGATCAAGGTGTTGAGCCGGTGACGATGGAGATCATGATGATGCTTTGGAGATGGAGATCAAAAGCACAAGATGATGATGGCCATATCATGTCACATATTTTGATTGCATGTGAAGTTTATCTTTTATGCATCTTATTTTGCTTAGTATGGCGGTAGCATTATAATATGATCCCTTAACTAAAATTTCAAGGTATAAGTGTTCTCCCTGAGTATGCACCGTTCCGACAGTTCTTCATGCTGAGACACCACGTGATGATCGGGTGTGATAGGCGCTACATTCACATGCATACAACGGGTGCAAGACAGTTTTGCACATGCGGAATACTCGGGTTAAACTTGACGAGCATAGCATGTACAGACATGGCCTCAGAACGCTGGAGATCGAAAGGTCGAATGTGAATCATATAGTAGATATGATCAACATAGAGATGTTCACCATTGATGACTACTCCATCTCATGTGATGATCGATCACGTATCATTTAGATGACTTGAGGGATGTCAATCTAAGTGGGAGTTCTTAAGTAATTTGATTAATTGAACTTTAATTTATCATGAACTTAGTCCTGATAGTATTAGCAAATTATGTTGTAGATCAATAGCTCGCTTTGTATCTCCCCTATGTTTTTGATATGTTCCTAGGGAAAACTAAGTTGAAAGATCATAGTAGCAATGATGCGGACTGGGTCCATGGTCTGAGGATTATCCTCATTGCTGAACAGAAGAATTATGTCCTTGATGCACCTCTAGGTGACAAACCTATTGCAGGAGCAGATTTCAGACGTTATGAACATTTTGCAAGCTCGATATGATGACTACTTGATAGTTTAGTGCACCATGCTTTATGGCTTAGAACCGGGACTTCAAAAATGTTTTGAACGCTATGAAGCATATGAGATGTTCCAAGAGCTGAAATTGGTATTTCAGACTCATGCCCATGTCGAGAGGTATGAGACCTCTGACAAGTACTTTGCCAACAAGATGGAGGAGAATAGCTCAGCTAGTGAGCATGTGCTCAGAATGTTTGGGTACTGCAATTGCTTGAATAAAGTGGGAGTTAATCTTCCAGATAAGATAGTGATTAACAGAGTTCTCTAGTCACAATCATCAAGCTACTAGTACTTCGTGATGAACTATGATATGCAAGGGATGACAAAAAAGATTCTCGAGATTTTTGCGATGCTGGAATCAGCGAAGGTAGAAATCAAGAAAAAGCATCAAGTGTTGATGGTTAACAAGACCACTAGTTTCAAGAAAAAGGGCAAGGGAAGGAAAGGGAACTTCAAGAAGAATGGCAAGCAAGTTGTCACTCCAGTGAAGAAGCCCAAAGCTGGACCTAAGCCTAAAACTAAGTGCTTCTACTGCAAAGGAAATGGTCACTGGAGACGGAACTACCCCAAATATTTGGCGAATAAGAAGGATGGAAAAGTGAACAAATCTATATTTGATATACATGTTATTGATGTGTACCTTACTAGTGCTTGTAGTAGCCCCTGGGTATTTGATACCTGTTCAATTTCTAAGATTAGTAACTCGAAAAAAGAGTTGCAGAATAAATGGAGACTAGTTGAGGGTGAAGTGGCGATGTGTGTTGGAAGTGGTTCCAAGATTGATATGAGCATCATCGCACACTCCCTATACTTTCGGGGTTAGTGTTGAACCTAAATAAATGTTATTTGGTGTTTGCATTGAGCATGAACAAGGATCGTGTTTTATTGCAATACGGTTATTCATTTAAGATAGAGAATAATTGTTGTTCTGTTTACATGAATAAAACCTTCAATGGTCGTACACCCAATGTGGATGGTTTATTGAATCTCGATCATAGTGATACGCATATTCATAATATTGATGCCAAAAGATGCAAAGTTGATAATGATAGTGCAACATACTTTTAGGTCATATTGGTGTAAAGCGCATGAAGAAACTCCATGCAGATGGGCTTTTGGAATCACTTGATTA
Organism: Triticum dicoccoides; assembly: GCF_002162155.2. Classification (NCBI taxonomy): domain Eukaryota; kingdom Viridiplantae; phylum Streptophyta; class Magnoliopsida; order Poales; family Poaceae; genus Triticum; species Triticum dicoccoides. The sequence continues at coordinate 363,487,613 of NC_041381.1, read as the reverse complement.
TGAATCATTTGATACTTGCGAACCACGCCTCATGGGCAAGATGACTAAAACTCCATTAGCTGGAACAATGGAGCGACCCAATGACTTATTGGAAATAACACATACCGATGTATGCGGTCCGATGAGTGTTGAGGCTCGCCACGGGTATCGTTAGTTTCTAACCTTCATAGATGATTTGAGCAGATATGGGTATATCTACTTAATTAAACATAAGTCTAAAACATTTGAAAAGTTCAAAGAATTTCAGAGTGAAGTGGAGAATCATCATAACAAGAAAATAAAGTTTCTATGATCTGATCGCGGAGGCGAATATTTGAGTTACGAGTTTGGCCTTCATTTAAAACAATGTGGAATAGTTTCACAACTCATGCCACCTGGAACACCACAGCGTAATGGTGTGTCCGAATGTTGTAATCGTACTTTATTAGATATGGTGTGATCTATGATGTCTCTTACCGATTTACCATTATTGTTTTGGGGTTATGCATTAGAGACAACTGCATTCACGTTAAATAGGGCACCATCTAAATCCGTTGAGACGACACCGTTATGAACTATGGTTTGGCAATAAACCTAAGCTGTCGTTTCTTAAAGTTTGGGGTTGCGACACTTATTTCAAGAGGCTTTAGCCTGATAAGCTCGAACCCAAATCAGAGAAGTGTGTCTTCATAGGATACCCTAAGGAAACTATTGGGTACACCTTCTACCATAGATCTGAAGGCAAGATCTTTGTTGCCAAGAATGGAACCTTTCTAGAGAAGGAGTTTCTCTCGAAAGAAGTGACTGGGAGGAAAGTAGAACTTGATGAGGTAATTGTACCTTCTCTCAATTTGGAAAGAAGCTCATCCGAGAAATCCGTTCCCATGGTCGCTACACCAACTAGAGAGGAAGCTAATGATGATGATCATGAATCTTCAGATCAAGTTACTACTGAACCTCGTAGATCAAGCAGAAGACGGTCAACACCAGAGTGGTACGGTAATCCTGTTCTGGAATTCATGTTACTAGACCATGGTGTACCTACAAACTATGAAAAAGCTATGATGAGCCCAGATTCCGATAAATGGTTTGAGTCCATGAAATCTGAGATAGTATCCATGTATGAGAACAAATGTGGACTTTGGTGGATTTGCCCAATGATCGGTGATACGCCCATTTTGCATCATGCTTTTATATCAATGTTTATTGCATTATGGGCTGTTATTTCACATTATGTCACAATACTTATGGCTATTCTCTCTTATTTTCCAAGGTTTACCATGAAGAGGGGGAATGCCGGCAGCGGGGGTCCTGGCTGGAAAAGGAGGAAATATTGGAAACCTATTCTGCACAGCTCCAAAAGTCCCGCAACTCCACGAAAGTCATTTTTGGATTTAATAAGAATTATTGGGCAAAGAAAGTACCTAAGGGGGCCCACATTATGGCCAGGAGGGTGCCCCCCCCTACAGGGTGCGCCCCCTGTCTCCTGGGCCCCCTGGTGGCCCCCTAGTGCCCATCTTCTGCTATATGAGGTGTTTTATCCTGGAAAAAAGAGAGGCAAGCTCACGAGACGAAACTCCGCCGCCACGAGGCGGAACCTTGGCGGAACCAATCTAGGGCTCCGACAGAGCTGTTCTGCCGGGGAAACTTCCCTCCGGGAGGGGGAAATCATCATCATCATCATCATCATCACTAACGATCCTCTCATCGGGAGGGGGTCAATCTCCATCAACATCTTCACCAGCACCACCTCCTCTCCAAACCCTAGTTCATCTCTTGTATCCAATCTTGTATCAAAACCACAAATTGGTACCTGTGGGTTGCTAGTTGTGTTGATTACTCCTTGTAGTTGATGCTAATTGGTTTACTTGGTGGAAGATCATATGTTCAGATCCTTTATGCATATTATTACCCCTCTGATTATGAAAATGAATATGCTTTGTGAGTAGTTACGTTTGTTCCTGAGGACATGGGTGAAGTTTTCCTATTAGTAGTCATGTGAATTTGGTATTCGTTCGATATTTTGATGAGATGTATGTTGTCTCTCCTCTAGTGGTGTTATGTGAACGTCGACTACATGACACTTCACCATTATTTGGGCCTAGAGGAATGCATTGGGAAGTAATAAGTAGATGATGGGTTGCTAGAGTGACAGAAGCTTAAACCCTAGTTTATGCGTTGCTTCGTAAGGGGCTGATTTGGATCCATATGTTTCATGTTGTGGTTAGGTTTACCTTAATACTTTTTTTGTAGTTGCGGATGCTAGCAATAGGGGTTAATCATAAGTGGGATGCTTGTCCAAGTAAGGGCAGTACCCAAGCACCGGTCCACCCACATATCAAATTATCAAAGTACCGAACGTGAATCATATGAGCATGCTGAAACTAGCTTGATGATAATTCCCATGTGTCCTCGGGAGCGCTCTTCACATTATAGGAAGTTGTCCAGGCTTGTCCTTTGCTACAAAAAGGATTGGGCCACCTTGCTGCACCTTATTTACTTTCATTGCTTGTTACTCGTTACAAATTATCTTATCACAAAACTATCTTTTACCTACAATTTCAGTGCTTGCAGAGAATACCTTATCGAAAACCGCTTGTCATTTCCTTCTGCTCCTTGTTGGGTTCGACACTCTTACTTATCGAAAGGACTATGATAGATCCCCTATACTTGTGGGTCATCAAGACTCTTTTCTGGCACTATTGCCGGGGAGTGAAGCGCGTTTGGTGGGTGGAACTTGGTAAGGAAACATTTATATAGTGTGCTGAAATTCTATGTCACTTGTTACTATGGAAACTAATCCTTTGAGGGGCTTGTTCGGGGTATCTTCGCCCCAACCAGTAGAGCAATGAGTTTATCCTCAACCTACTGAACCTACTGAAAATGTTTACTTTGAAATTCCTTCGGGTATGATAGAGAAACTGCTAGCTAATCCTTTTGCAGGAGATGGAACATTGCATCCCGATTTACACCTTATCTTTGTGGATTAAGTTTGTGGATTATTTAAGCTTGCAGGTATTACCGATGATGTTGTTAAGAGGAAGGTCTTCCCTTTATCTTGGAAGGGAGATGCATTGACATGGTATAGGCTATGTGATGATACGGGATCCTGGAACTATAAACGATTGAAGTTGGAATTTCACCAGAAGTTCTATCCTATGCATCTAGTTCACCGTGATCGTCATTACATATATAATTTCTGGCCTCGCGAAGGAGAAAGCATCGCTCAAGCTTGGGGGAGGCTTAAGTCAATGTTATATTCATGCCCCAATCATGAGCTCTCAAGAGAAATGATTATTCAAAAATTTATGCTCGGCTTTCTCTCAATGATCAAACCATGCTCGATACTTCTTGTGTTGGTTCTTATATGCTGAAGACTACTGAATTCAAGTGGGACTTATTGGAAAGAATTAAATGCAACTCTTAAGATTGGGGTTCTGATGATGGTAAGGAGTTAGGTATAACACCTAAGTTTGATTGTGTTAAATCTTTTATGGATACCGATGCTTTCGGTGGATTTAGCTCTAAATATGGACTTGACTCTGAGATAGTAGCTTCTTTCTGTGAATCTTTTGCTACTCACGTTGATCTCCCTAAGGAGAAGTGGTTTAAATACAATCCTCCCATTGAAGTAAAAGTAGTTGCACCTATTACAGTTGAAGAAAAGACTATTACTTATAATGATCCTATTGTTCCTACTACTTATGTTGAGAAGCCACCTTTTCCTGTTAGAATAAAGGATCATGCTAAAGCTTCAACTGTTGTTCGTAAGAGTAATACTAGAACTTATACACCCCCTGAGAAAATTAAAGTTGAACCTAGTATTGCTATGGTTAAAGACCTCCTAGATGATAATATAGATGGGCATGTTATTTACCTCTGTGGTGAAACTGCTAATATAGTTAAACCAGATGCTAAGATACATAGACCTGTTGTAGGCATGCCTGTTATTTCTGTTAAAATAGGAGATCATTCTTATCATGGCTTATGTGATATGGCTTCTAGTGCTAGTGCAATACCCTATGACTTATATAAAGAAATTATGCACGATATTACACCCGCTGAGTTGGAAGATATTGATGTTACAATTAAGCTTGCCAATAGAGATACTATTAAACCAGTTGGGATTGTTAGAGATGTTGAAGTCTTGTGTGGGAAAGTCAAATACCCTGCTGATTTTCTTGTTCTTGGTTCCCCACAAGATGACTTTTGTCCCATTATATTTGGTAGACCCTTCTTGAATACTGTTAATGCTAGGATTGATTGTGAAAAGGATGTTGTTACGATTGGCTTGGATGATATGACTCATGAGTTTAATTTTGCTAAATTTCGTAGACAACCCGTGATAAAGAGTTACCTAGTAAAGATGAAATAATTGGTCTCGCTTCTATTGTCGTGCCTCCTACTGATCCGTTAGAACAATATTTGCTAGACCATGCAAATGATATGTTTATGAATGAAAGAATGGAAATAGATGAAGTATTCCTACAGCAGGTGCCTATCTTGAAACACAACTTACCTGTTGAAATCCTAGGGGATCCTCCTCCACCCAAGGGTGATCCCGTCTTTGAGCTAAAACCATTACCTGATAATCTTAAATATGCTTATCTTGATGAAAAGAAGATATATCATGTTATTATTAGTGCTAACCTTTCAGAACAGGAAGAGGAAAGATTATTGAAAACTCTGAAGAAGCACCATGCTGCTATTGGATATACTCTTGATGATCTTAAGGGCATTAGTCCTACTCTATGCCAGCACAAAATAAAAGTGGAGAAACACACTAAACCGGTTAGGGATCCTCAGCGATGATTAAACCCTAAGATGAAAGAAGTGGTAAGAAATGAGATATTAAAGCTCCTTGAGGCAGGTATAATTTATCCCGTTGCTGATAGAGAATGGGTAAGCCCTGTCCATTGTGTCCCAAAAAAGGGAGGTATTACTGTTGTTCCTAATGATAAAGATGAATTGATTCCACAAAGAATTATTATAGGTTATAGGATAATAATTGATTTCTGTAAATTAAATGAAGCTACTAAGAAAGATCATTACCCTTTACCTTTTATTTATCAAATGCTAGAAAGACTATCCAAACATACACATTTCTGCTTTCTAGATAGTTATTCTGGTTTCTCTCAAATACCTGTGTCAGTGGAAGATCAATCAAAAACTACTTTTACTTGCCCTTTCGGTACATTTGCTTAGAGACGTATGCCTTTTGGTTTATGCACTGCACCTGCTACCTTTCAAAGATGCATGATGGCTATATTCTCTGACTTTTGTGAAAAGATTTTTGAGGTATTCATGGATGACTTTTCCGTTTATGGATCCTCTTTTGATGATTGCTTGGGCAACCTTGATCGAGTTTTGCAGAAATGTGGAGACACTAGTCTCGTCCTAAATTGGGAAAAGTGTCACTTTATGGTTAATGAAGGCATTGTCTTGGGGCATAAAATTTCTGAAAGAGGTATTGAAGTTGATAAAGCTAAAGTTGATGCTATTGAAAAGATGCCATGTCCCAAGGACATTAAAGGTATAAGAAGTTTCCTTGGTCATGCCGGTTTTTATAGGAGGTTCATTAAGGACTTTTCTAAAATCTCTAGGCCTCTGACTAATTTATTGCAAAAAAGATATTCCGTTTATCTTTGATGATGAGTGGGTAGAAGCATTTGAAATACTTAAGAAAGCTTTGATCACTGCACCCGTTGTTCAGCCACCTGATTGGAATTTACCTTTTGAAATTATGTGTGATGCTAGTGATTATGCTGTAGGTGCTGTTCTAGGGCAGAGAGTTGATAAGAAATTAAACGTTATTCAATATGCTAGTAAGACTCTTGATTCTGCCTAGAGAAATTATGCTACCACTGAAAAAGAATTCTTAGCAGTTGTATTTGCTTGTGATAAGTTCAGACCTTACATTGTTGATTCTAAAGTTACTATTCACACTGATTATGCTGCTATTAAATATCTTATGGAAAATGTCGTGGAATTGTCACATCAGATGTCCTCGTGAAAGGACTTAGTTGTGGAACCATCACAACTAGGAAGCTTGAAGGGGTTAATCGGGACAAAGGACACGAGAGGTTTTATACTAGTTCGGCCCCTTACGGTGAAGGTAAGGCCTACGTCTAGTTGGGTTGGTATTGATGTTTCGATGACCAGGGAGCGAGATACGCTATGCCTGGTTCTCGATCAGTTGTTTCTTGCCCTAAGCCACCAGCAGGTCGTCCCCTTATATACACGGGTTGACGCCTTGCGGCTTACAGAGTCCCGGCCGGCTTATAAACAGTGTCCGGCTCGGTGACTAGTCAAGCCTACCTTATGATACAAGTCATATTACTATGGCGGTTTATTACAACGGGACTTAAGTCGCCTGCGGGCCTTAAGCCCTCTATGAACCGCCATCTTCACCTTTGGTCTTGGGCTTCTCTCTTGTAAGTCTTCTTTGCGTAACCCGGCCCCTCCTGGGCGGCTTACACAAATAGTTACATCCCCAACATTAGGCCCCAGTATTGATTTGAACCTATTCATGTCAATCTTAAAATACCTTATGGAACTGTCCTTCAGTCTTTTGTCTTGCGCGAAGATTTTAACCCGCCGTGACGTCATCATCTGGATCCGGGTTAAATCACCGTGACGTCATCTTCAATAAAACTTATTTTTACACTGTCATATCTTCTAATGGATCTTTGCCTTTAGTGACCATCCCAAGAATCGAGGCGTTAGGGCCGCTGGATAATAAATTTTATCTCCTTGTTTCTCGCGCCGCCTTATTTATCCTTCTCTTATAAATAGGCGCGACCCTGGTCTTCCATTCTTCCCTCTTCCAGTCATCTTCTTCCTCTCACCTCCTCTCGAGCTCCGCCGCCGCCACTGTCGAGCTTTCTGTCTTCCCCATCTCAGGCCACTGCACCGACCTGGTTGGACCAGAGAAATGCGACGAACCTCCGCAGTCCATCCAGATCCGTAAGTCTCCTCTTTCCTACCTCTTAGATCCACATTAGGACCTTCGAGTTCGTCGAAGTTCATCACCATTAGAACCAAATCCTAGTTAGTTCCCTTCTGAGATGCCTCTTTTGATCTGAGAATGATAAAAATGGCCGCGGTAGTTGTTTTCGCACTTGTTTTGGATATAGAACAGATCCCTTTCTCTGCCTAAGAGCCTCATTCGAGCCTATGAACACGTCTGCATCAACTTTTAGGTCTAGAAAATTTTCTTATCTGAACAGATCTTTGATCTCCAACAACAGTAGCAGATTATGAAATCTATTTTTATCACTCGGAAAACTGCTTTTGTTGAACACATTAAACTCAATTGCCTATGTAGCCGGTTCAAATAGATAACACTGATTTGTTAACCTTATTTGCTTCTTACGACCTTAAGAGGTTTGAACTGCTTTTGATACCTGTAGTGGCTTATACACTGTTGCACAGCTATCCTTATATCATTAGGCCCCTTATTAAGCCGCCACCTTGAATAATTAAGAGATTTCTTTCGGGTTAAAATTGAACTGGATCTTCTTCTTTTGTCATAGGCCAATTGTTTTCATGGATCCTAAGACTGCCAAGGCCCATGTGACCTGCAATTGGGTCCCATCCATAGTTACCAAAAATAAACTGGCTGAGTTCATGAAATCTGGCCATCTGCCAAAAAAGGAGGTCATGTCTTATCGTGCCCCTGACCCGTCTGAAGAGAGGCCTCAACCCAAAGAGGGGGAGGTAATAATTTTTACAGATCATTTGAGCTGGGGATTTGCTCCTCCCGGGTCAAAATTCTTCAGAGAGGTTTTGAATTTCTTTGACCTTAGACCTCAAGACATCGGACCCAATTCCGTGTCAAATATTTGTAATTTCCAAGTCTTCTGCGAGGTGCACCTGGGAGAAGAGCCAAGTCTGCTCTTGTTCAGGGAACTTTTCTACATGAACCGGCAAAATGAACATGCCAACGGGACCAGTCTTGAGCTTGGCGGCATCTCGATCCAGCGACGGAGAGACTGCCTTTTTCCTTATGCTGAGCTGCCGAGTCACCCAAAATCTTGGAACCAGACGTGGTTCTACTGTCAGGACACTTCTCCGGCTGATGAGAAACCTCTGCCCGGCTTTCGCGCCCTACGCCTTGAGTCCAACCATCCGCTAGCAAATAAACTGACGGCCATTGAATGTCTGCCTCTCAATCCCACCATCAAGAAGATCAAAGCTCTCTTGGGAAACGGTTTAAACGGCGTCGATCTGGTCCGAGTCTGGGTTACGTGGCGAATACTTCCATTAAGCCGCCGTTCCGGCTTAATGTGTACTTACACAGGCGAAAAGGATGACCCGTTACGCCATAGCCCTGACGACTTACCAGATGATGTGGTGGATGCTACGACCCAGTCACTGCTGAAGGAGGGCACTGTGACGAGTAACACCTTCGGCTTACTTCCCTTTTGCAAGAAGAATCCAGCCCCTGCAGTAAGTTATCAATCTTAATAAATACTCTTTGCTGTGTTATACCTTTTTTGGTACTCATAACTCCTTATCATTTCCACAGGCTGATGATAACTTCTGGAAGGCCAAATATGACCATGAGGCTACCAAACAAGCCAAGACAACCAAGAAAGCTGAAAGGAAAGCCGCCAAGACGGGAACCTCAAAAAAGAAGAAACCCAACGCCTCCGACTTACTCAAATTGGATGATAGTTCTTCGGATGATGAAGAGGTAATCTTTAAATTTTCTTAATTCCCTTGTCATTACCTGTCTGACATTCTATCCCTTTAGGAGGATACGGGGAACAGTCAAGCAGCCAATGAAGAGGTAACTATAATCTCCTCCAACTCAGAGCCTTTGCCAAAGCAAAAGATCCGAAGGGTGACCCGGAAAGTAAGATTTTCACATGCTCTTGCTTATCAAGATCCTCAATTTCTTTTGAAGCAACAACAGCTTGAGAACCGAAGGCAGACCCGGAACAATAAGGATGCGGAACTCTCCTCCGGCTTACTTGACGTAACCAGGAAGCGTTGGACTGAGGTTATCTCCGATTTACATTCTGCTTTACCTTTAGCGGGCTTAATTCGTCATCCTCTCAATTCGTCTGACTCCAACTATCAGGATACCTCTCCTTCTTTTGGTGAATCCATGCAGTCAAACATGCCGACTTTCAAAACTGCTCCCGGGTAATGTAACCTTATGTACCTTGAAATTTACTTTACCCATGCTTGCATATTCATCCTCTTGCCTTTGTTAACAGCATGCAAGTGAAACCCAGCAAGAGGGTGAAGAAGAATAAGCCGTCCCAAGACCCGATTGTAACTGAACCTATGATTAATGCGTCTGCTCCAGACAGCTCTACCCATCAGCCGCCGCCTGATCCGGCTTCTGATATTCTAGTGCCAACCTTTGATCCGTCTGCTGAGGATACTCTCAACACAAATGACCCGGAGACTCCTAGCCCGGTAAAGACAAATGAACCGGAAGTTGAGATTGTGAGGTCTTAGTTTGTTGAACCAGGGCGGCCTACCATCCTTGCCAAATGTTCCGCCAAGGAAGAACTTGCCGAACACCGAAAAGCCAAGCAGGACATTACTGATTACACTCACTTAAGCATTGGTGATATAGTCTCGGGCTATCTGAATCAAGTGCATAATAGCCGTGACCTAGAAATTGACATGGTAAAACAAATACATCACAAATCTGAGGTATAACTTATACTTTTTACATGAGTCTTACATACTGTACCAGCCCCCAAGTCTATCGCTTATGAATAAATATGCTGTAGACTTAGAAATCTGCTTTACTTATTAATTGAGCCGGTTCAAAGAGAATATATTTAACCCAGTTATAACATGATAGTTGTAAATTTGCAATATACATTAGTCCCCAAGTGTCAAGTATCTTTACTTGTAAAGTGCCTGAGACTTAATATGTGTGACCCGGTATGATAAATTTAAAATTCTTCAGCATACATTAGCCCCCAAGTGCCAAGTATCTTTACTTGTAAAGTGCTTGGGACTTGAATGTTACCTTACTATAATCCTTACCATAACCTGGTGTCAATGCAGGCCACCATAAGTTAGTTTGAATCGGAGCTTGCTGTCCTCAAGAGTCGTCTGGAAACTCAAGAACTTGAGACTCAGAAGGCTAACTCCAAATTTGAATTCAGTGTCTCTGAAAATGAGAAGCTGAAGAAGAATTTTGAGTCGGAGAAGAAAGCTTGGGCTAATGAGAAGGCTTCACTGGTGCCTCGGGCCGAGACAGCAGAAGCATCTCTTGCAGAGGCAACAACCGAGTTGTCCGACTTAAAACGGCACATATCTCAAATGGTCTCAGCCATCTTTGATAAGTTACTGTGCAAAACCTCAAACATTGTAACCTTTCAATGACTATTGTAATAATTACTTCCGACTGACTGTTATATTTGTGTACACACAGGCCCCAGGAGTACCAACCTTAAACAAAACATGATGATCAAGCTTAAAGCAGTTTATACCTTAGTGGAATAGTTGTACTCCGAGTCACAACGTGCTTTGTCCATTGTAGCCTTATCAAGCCCTCCTCCCTGCATTCTGCAAGACGTGTTAAAGAGCCTCGCTTTCCTGCCTCAGCGGATCCAAGACTTAAGGCGGGCGTCCTCAAGAGCCGGGGCCGTAGACGCATTGAGCCGGGCTAAAGCATGGCTCCCAGAACTAGACCCGACCGACCTTGCCCTTGGATACCCAAGTCTGAAGGAAGACGTCACTGTATTTGACGACCATGATTTCACCGCCTGCGTCAAAGCCATACGTCCCATGGCAACCCTTATTGGAAACGACACTGACCTTAGCAAGTATGCGCCGGCTTATGACAGTGAAAACCGGAGAATTCCAAACACTCCATATGATCAAATCATCCCGATCCCTCCAATTTGTAAGCATACTTTTGCCCCTGAAGTGGACCCAGCCGGTTTAATAGATGATGGAGCTGAGTTTGAAGCTTTGAGCGGCATTGACTGGGCCTCGTCAATTTCCAGGACAAAACAGCCGACGGAGAAGCGGAGAAGGATAACCCGGAGACTTCAAGCCCGCCGAAGGAGTGAATCGCCAGGTGTTTTGCAAAAAACAATGCTTCATTTATTCAGACTCGGGGAGTCTTGTAATAGGGTAGAAAAAACTTTCCAATGTTTGTCATAACTTCGCGCATGTTCCTAGCGCTTTAACACTTTCGTAAGCCGCCACTGCTATATATTTCTGACTTTGATTTCCTTGGCGTGTTAATTTTGCTTGCCTTATTCTGCACATAAAACAAGCAAAATTCCCTTGGCATTTTATCGCGTCCGGGGTCACGGAAAGTATTGATAACCCGGAACACAAACCAAAAAACATCATAAATAGACTGGTTTATGACTATACTTTGCTAAGCATAAGCATAATAGCATACCTGTGATCCTTTGATAATCTTTCCTGCTGACTTGATGCTCACCAGGTACTTAACAACCTGGTGTGACCAATATTAAACCGGAAAGATAAAAAACATCTCATAATGTTTTCACAAGGTCTCAGGATAGTCAAAATAATTTACAGGCTTCTGATTCGAATACGATCAGTAAACCCTTCCAAAGGGGTTAAGCTAAGACTCGGATACGATCATATAGCCCCCAGTGGCTTGGCGATGCCGATCAAATGGGTATCGACAGCTATGTTCTCTTTGGTTCGAATACGACCTATGTTTGAACAGGAAGCCCCCAAGTGACCATAGGATTTGTTTAATGACGCTGATTCACATACGACCCACGTCAGACCCAAAGGGGTTAAGCTATGATTCAAATATGATCAAGAAGCCCCCAAGTGGGTTTGGCAGTATGCCGATCAAGCGGGTATCGACAGCTATGTTCTCTTTGGTTCGGATACGACCTATGTTTGAATAGGAAGCCCCCAAGTGATCATGGCTAGATTCAGATATGATCATAAGCCGGACCAAAGGGAAAGCCGGATTCAGATATGATCCGCTCCCTGTTGGTAGTGTCCACCACCTGATAAAGAAGACATAAAAACATTCTTTATGGGAAAAAAGGACAGATGTCCTGCTTTATTTCTTTATATAATACGTACATCGTCAAAAGTATATACATCCTAAGAGTCGGTGGCTTAAGTATAGTAAGGCCGAAGGTGGGCTATGTTCCACGGTCGGCGGGTCTCTTCCTCCGACTTACGTGAGTCTTTGTGCTCTCGAATATCAATGAGGTAATATGACCCATTGTTCAGATTCTTGCTGACCACAAAGGGTCCTTCCCAAGGAGGGGATAGCTTGTGCATATCAGACTGCTCCTGGATGAGCCGGAGCACCAAATCACCTTCCTGATAGGTTCTGCTCTTGACCCGGCGGCTGTGATAACGGTGCAGGTCTTGCTGGTAAATCGCCGAGCGGGGTATTGCCAAGTCTCGCTCCTCATCCAACAAGTCAAGTGCCACCTGACGAGCTTTTTCGTTGTCCGCCTCAACATAAGCCGCTACCCGAGGTGAATCGTGTCTGATGTCACTTGGTAGAACTGCCTCTGCTCCATAGACCATTAAAAAGGTGTGTAACCCATAGATCTATTAGGCGTAGTGTTGATGCTCCATAATACAGAGGGTAACTCCTCCACCCAACAACCCGTAGTCCGTTTCAAGGGGACTAAGAGCTGGGGCTTATGTAACGCCCCGAGACCGATGTGCCAGGTGTCCTCCAGTTATTCGCTGTAGTTGCCATGTCATTTGCTTGTGTGTTTCATTTCATCATGTCATCATGTGCATTGCATCATCATGTTTTAAAACTTGCATCCGTCCCGGTCTCCCCGTTCCTTCCGTTGCCCGCTCTGAGCCCAGAAACACTTGCACGCGCCCGCGGCATGTCCGAGATAGTATTTTATAAGTGGCCGGAAAATGTTCTCGGAATGGGTTGAAAGTTGGCATGCGGTGTTGTTTTGTTGTCAGTAGACCACCTGCCAAGTTTCATCGCATTCGGAGTCCGTTTGATACCCTAACGGATAACTATAGCGGCAGTATAGCCGGTCTAACGTCGGACGTTTTTGGTCTCCGGAAACAGTCGCCGGGCCTCCCTCTCTTCTCTTCCCTCAAATCGAGACCGTCTACATAGTCCGCTACCTACCGCCAGGTCCAGCCTAACCCCTCTCGTCAGCCCCCGACCCCCCTCACGCGCGTCCGAAAGTTGTCCCGGACCCGACCCGGTCGGTCGTGACCGTTGGGTCCGGATCATCCCCTAACATCTACAAAACGTCCCCGTTTTCTTATTTGGACTCCCTAGCCTATTTTTTCTCGACCGTCCGATTTTTATCGGATGATCTAAACTCCCCTCCTTTCCATATATATAGTCCACCCTAGTCCATTTTTGTCAAACCCTAGAAATCCTCTCCTTTGTCCCCCCTAGCCGCCGCCACCTACAACCTCCTCCCACCTCGCGATCCATCTCCACCAAATGCATCCACCGCCTCCTTTTCCGTGCCCGACCAACCTCCTCTGGCCGCAGCCCCGCGTCTCCACGCTCGTGCCCGAGCAGGAGCTCCTCGAGATGGAGCTCATCCACGGCAGGCCCCTTGTCTCCCTCGATCCACATCGTCCCCGTGCTAATCCGCCAGGCCAGCCATGCTCACCTCCTTCCTATCGATCTCTCTCACCCGACCCCCTGTGTCTGTCTGTTCGAGCAGGATCCCCATGACATCGCCATGGACGGCTGCAGTCCGAGCTCGCGTCCGTCACCATGGATCCCTGCCTCGCCGATCCGAGGAGGATCCATCCATCCCCGCCGTTTCCCGTGACCCTTCCTGGCCGGATCCTGCCACCGCTCTGCCGTTCCTCGCCCCGCGCCGTCGACCTGCTGCCCCAATGCCCTGCTCGCCTCCTCTACTTCGTTCGAGCAGGGAGGACGACGAGCGCTCGACCGGAGCCCCGTTTTCCCTCCTCCCGCTCGTCTCCGACACCAGCAGGCCCCAGTGCCGCCCATCTCCCTCCTGCGCTCGACCTCGTCCCCAACTACCTGCATCCAGGACCCGGCCGCCTCCACCTCCATCGGAGCACCACCGGGCCAGCAGCGCCCCGCGCCCGTCCTCGCGACCAGCTGTGTCGCCGTCGACCACCAGCCCCAGGCCCATGCTCGACAGCCCTGCCCCTCTTTCTGCTCCTCTGCTTCCCCTCTCTCTCACCCGACTCCCTCCCTCTGTTTGCCTACAGAGTTCGTCTGCTGCCATGGATGCCTCCTCGAGCTCCCGTTTGCCTCGCGGTCGCCGGGAACCGATGCCCCGTGGCCGGATCCGTCAAGCTCCGCCTCCCTGCACCGAGTCCCTTGCCGGAGTGAACTCGTCCCCAAGCCCTCATCGCCGGCCTCCCGTGCTGCTGTTTCTGTTCTTTAGAAACGAGAGCAGCAGCGCTCGCCCGGTTCAGTCCTGAACGTTGACCGCGCTTCTGCTGCGTGCCCGATCGCCCTGCCTCCGCTTCGATCTGCCTGCCAGGCCCGCAACCGCAGCATGCATCAGGCCCAGCTCGGCCACTTCCTCCCTCTAGGCCCAGCGCGCCCCCCCTGCCGGCCTGCCTCTTCCACCGAACCAGGCCAAGCCCATGGTGAGCTCCCCACACAGCCCCTCCTCTCTGTTCAGCCCAACAGTGCTCCAGTTTCAGCCCGTGTGTATTTTTTTTTCCTGCTACTGCGATTTTAACATTATCCATTGTATTACAGATTTGCAGAAAAGTCCTTGCACATCATGCATATAATAACTAATTAACCATGCATCGGATTAAAATACTTTAAACATGTAAAATGCTCAGAAAATTGTGTACATTAATAATATGCCATTTTCATCTATGTTAAAAAAATTTAAAATGTTGTTTACATTAATTTGCTCCTATGCCATGCTAAAATGATTTATTTCATAACTATTAAACCGTAGCTCCGTTTTAAATGTTCTTTATATGTAAATGGGGTGGAAAAATGCCTAGTTTAACATGGTCCACTTTATTTTCCTGTTTAACAACCTTAAAATATGTTTTAGGGCAGAACAATAGCTAATTGAAAATATGCACATGGGGATTTTTCCGGAATTGTTGTTCGTTGTTTCCGGCCTCATTTAAACTTGTCTAGATAGGTGGTTTTGTTGTGCTTCACCCCTTGCCGTGTTAATCAACATTTAATATTGTTGGGTACATAAACGAGATCGAACTAAATAACTTGTCGTGGTGTTTCATCAATATGCACCGTTGCATATTGAGCTCCACTTAATTTGTAGGATTGCTTGTGCACTTTGCCATGCCATGCTTCATTAAACCGGACATGCATCATACTTGTTTGTGCACCATGCCATGTTTATGCTTGTGCATTTACTATGTTGTTTGCTTCTTTCCGGTTTGCTTCTCTCGTTAGCTTCGGTTTCGTTCCGGAGTTGTGAGGATCCGTTCGACTTCGTCCGTTTGTATTCTTCATGGACTTGTTCTTCTTCCTTGCGGGATTTCAGGCAAGATGATCATACCCTCGAAATCACTACTATCTTTGCTATGCTAGTTTGCTTGCTCTTTTGCTTGCCACTGCTACGATGCCTACCATTTGCTTGTCAGCCTCCCAATTGCATGATTGAACCTCTAACCCACCATTGTCCTAGCAAACCATTGATTGGCTATGTTACCGCTTTGCTCAGCCCTTCTTATAGCGTTGTTAGTTGCAGGTGAAGATTGGAGCCGTTCCTTGTTGGAACATTTATTTTACTTGTTGGGATATCACAATATATCTTATTTAATTAATGCATCTATATACTTGGTAAAGGGTGGAAGGCTCGGCCTTATGCCTGGTGTTTTGTTCCACTCTTGCCGCCCTAGTTTCCGTCATATCGGTGTTATGTTCCCGGATTTTGCGTCCCTTACGCGGTTGGGCTATAATGGGAACCCCTTGACAGTTCGCCTTAAGTAAAGCTCTTCCAGCAATGCCCAACATTGGTTTTACCATTCGCCACCTAGCCTTTTCTTTCCCTTGGGTCGGCCAGCCCGAGGGTCATCTTTATTTTAACCCCCCCCGGGCCAGTGCTCCTCTGAGTGTTGGTCCGAACTGAGCTGCCTGCGGGGCCACCTCGGGGAAACTTGAGGGTTGGTTTTACTCGTAGCTAGTCTCATCTGAGTGTGCCCTGAGAAAGAGATATGTGCAGCTCCTATCGGGATTTGTCGGCACATTCGGGCGGTGTTGCTGGTTTAGTTTTACCCTGTCGAAATGTCTTGTTGTACCGGGATACCGAGTCTGATCGGAATGTCTCGGGTGGAGGTCTATTCCTTCGTTGATCGTGAGAGCTTGTGATGGGCTAAGTTGGGACACCCCTGCAGGGTATTATCTTTCGAAAGCCGTGCCCGCGGTTATGTGGCAGATGGGAATTTGTTAACGTCCGGTTGTAGAAGACTCGAAGTTGACCTTAATTAAAATACATCAACCGCGTGTGTAACCGTGATGGTCTCTTTCCGGCGGAGCCCGGGAAGTGAACACGGTTGTTGGAGTTATGCTTGACGTAGGTAGTCCAGGATCACTTCTTGATCATACTTTTATCGACCGTGCTTTGCCTTCTCTTCTCGCTCTCATTTGTGTATGTTAGCCACCATATATGCTAGTCTCTTGCTGCAGCTCCACCTCATACCTTTACCTTACCCATAAGCTTAAATAGTCTCGATCTCGCGGGTGTGAGATTGTGAGTCCCTGTGGCTCACAGATACTTCCAAAACCAGTTTGCAGGTGCCGATGAGTTTGTGCAGTTGACGCAACCAAGCTCAGGAGGAGCTCGATGAAGATCTTGTCCTTTATGTGGTTTCGTGTTAGTTGATCAGTAGTGGATCCCAGTTGGGGTCGATCGGGGGCCTTTTGTCGCATTTGTGGTTCTTCTTTTATTTTGGTTCCGTAGTCGGACCTTGATTGTATCTGATTGATGTAATGCTTTATTCATGTAATTGTGTGAAGTGGCGATTGTAAGCCAACTATGTACCTCTTTCCCTTATGTATTACATGGGTTGTGTGAAGATTACCTCACTTGCGACATTGCTTTCAATGCGGTTATGCCTCTAAGTCGTGCTTCGACACGTAGGAGATATAGCCGCATTGAGGGCGTTACAAGTTGGTATCAGAGCCTTCCCCGACCTTAGGAGCCCCACTGCTTGATCGTTTTAAGCGGCCGAGTTGTGTCTAGAAAAATGTTTTGAGTCATTTAGGAATTATATATCGGAGAGTTTAGGAATTCTTTTTACTTCCCAGTCTCCTCATCGCTCTGGTAAGGCATCCTGACGTAGAGTTTTGACTCTTCTCTTCTTAAATTTCACTAAAATTTTTAGGATCACGCGGGTATCTTGGAATCGTTCCGATGGTTTTATGATGAGATCATTGTCTTGGTGCCTCCTGTCAGGGGTTTTGTGGAAGTGTCCCGGGGAGTTGAGCTCTGAGGTGTTGTCATCATAATTTTATCGTTGTAGTTCTGGAATACCTGAGTTTAGTACGCCGACATCGAAAATCTCTTTTATGCAGTTCGTTGGTGAGATAACCCCGATAACCCAGTACTGAGGTGAGTACGGGAGTATTGCCATAACTTGTATAACGGATGCTTTTCGAAGGTTGAGGTAGACGATTTCCGAAGGTTTCTTGGTTATGTGTTGAAGGATGGATACAGCTGGATGTAGGATTTGTTAGTTTTGGGTGAGATATTATGCTTCCCCTGTATCCCCAACACCTGATTGCATAACCTGAAAATTTCGGGAGTTTCATAAGTGGGAATTCAAGTAGCTCTTAGGATATCTTTCCGACAGATGTATGATATGAAATTGGGGTTCGACGTCTAGTGGTCCGCCTATTCACGGTTGGTTTTACAGTGGTCTCGTTGTGTCTTAAAGAGTCCTTGGCTATGCCGACTCGGGGACACTTCGTATGTCATGTGCACTGCCTTGTACATGATGGTGCTGTACGATCGAGCCCGTGTAGGCCCCACCACGAAAACTTCGGACGAAATCTCTATCATATGTTTGTTCTGGCTTATTCTGCAAGCCAGTCCTTTGTTTTTGTTTTGAGTTGTGGTATTCGAGTTGCTTCAATGTCAAGTCTTGATTCCATACCTTTCTTAAATGGTGTTCTCATATTTCTATGGGAGTGCTAATCCTTTCGATCATCGAGATTGTCATGTCAATTCTTTCCAACCGGTGTGCTTCTTTTCAAGTGGTTCCGATCATTTCAACATTCACAAGATCAAGTATCAGTTCTTCTCAACGTTGTTTGTGTCATCCATCTCCAAGTTGCCTTTGTTTTTCCCACCCTCCCTCCCTTTGTTTTTCTCCAAGGACTAAGATTTCTTCTTCAAGTATCCATTTTATTGATGGGAAGTTTCTCCATTCTTTTCCGTCAATGTTCTTATCCGGTGATTCTCATGAAGATTCTAATGGAGCTTCAAGTTCGTCATTCCTCGTTCTTTTCTTCTCCGGTGGATTTAATTCAAGCTTTGGTATTAAGCATACCCCTTTTCTTTTTTTTCCAATGCTTTTCTTATGCCGGTGCACCTCTTAATCATCCATCTCTCGCTATTAAATTGTTCCGGAGTGCTCAAGATATCTCGAAGATTCATGTTTCCACTCTGCATTCGTTCAAGCTCTTTCGAGATTGGTATCTCATTCAAGTCATTTAATTCAACTGGTGCAACATCTCTTTTAAATCTTTTCAACGGTGTTCTTTTGAGTGGGCCCTAACCCACAGGTTTTTTCCCAGGATCTTACCTGACTCTTCTATTTTCCCAGAGCTATCCTAAATTCTTCTCCAAGTTTGACGTAAGAATGAGTTATCATCAGTCAAATGCTTTTTCTCCAAGATCTTTCAAATTCTTTTCATAGTTGGCTCAACCTCTTCGCTTTTGATTCTTCCGGTGTGCCTCAATAATTCTTGGTGGTGTTTCTCGTTGTCATTCTCATCATTTGAAGACCGAAGAAGAGTTTCTCTTTAATCTTGCTCTATTCTCTTCAAGATTCATGGTGCTAGCTTGTTGCCATCCTCTCATAATTGTTTTCGATTGTGAGAATCTTTTTCACCCATCAGGAGATATTCAAGAGTCTTCTCAGTTTGTCATCCGGAGTCCATCAATTCAGGTTTATTCATTCTCAGCCGTCAGTTATCATTCTCCTATCTTGCCGGTGCATCTATTGAATATCCTCTAATCAGTTCTTGATCTCTTTGTTCTCATGTATCTAGTTTGTCTCAAGCACCTTCGTTCATTTGCTAATTCTTACCGGTGATGCACCCCTACTTCGATCATTTTCAATTCTTACGGTGGTTCTTTCAAGATCTCTCTTCCTTGTTCATCATATCAATTCATTTGTTGTTCCAATCCTACCGGTGGTTCGTTGAAGACCTTCTCAAGTTTATGTTATATCTCTCTTAACCTTTTCTACGAGAATAAGTAATATGCCAAATCCGTTGATGGTCATCAATTTAAATTGGTGAAGGATAAGCATAATGTAATTCTTACTCTTGTTCCATTCAAGTGATTTAATTCCTTATTTCGGAGTGGCTCATCGTATCACATTCTCAGTTCGAGTTGCTCATTTTTTCTTTCCCGGAGTTCCAAGCTCAAATTATCATTCCAAAGATCTATCTAACCATTGCAGGGGTTCAACTTGTGTTTTCAACTTCTCCTTCATTTCGTTTTGATCATCTTTTTGTTACCGGAGTTCTTCATGGAGGCTCTACATGGTGGTTCGTCAAGGATTCTTTTCATTCTTCAATTGTTCTTCAAGATTTCTCTTGAAGTTAAGATCAGCCAAGTTATACTCAAAAATAAACATGGTGCTCAACACATGTTTTGTTTTGAGGAGTTCAAGCATTCTTCATCTTGCTATCCGGAGTGCAATTTCTTTCTACCATATTATCGGAGGTGGTATTATGTCATTCTTGATAATTTGAGTTCCTGTTTTCCATGATTCACATGTTGTTAAGAATGAGTTAATTTTTAAATCCATCAACCTCGTTGTTGGAGTTATCTTGTGTCATATTCCACCTAAAGCCTTCCCTAAGGTTTGTTGCTGTCTATGGTGCTTATAAATGAACCAAGTTCTTCATTTATCCTCCCGGCGAAATAAGTTCTCGTCTCCTTGTTGATATCAATCCAATCCTTTTCCCGTGAGTGGCAGGTTGTCACCTCATAGTTTTGAGATGTTTTCCATAAGCCCACTACAAGCTTATTCGTTTCGTTGTTGGTTTTCCAACAACTCTGTTATAACCTTCTTGGAAGGGTGCTTGGCATTTTCTTCTCCATTCTTCTATTTCAATTATCTATCTTCTATTCTTTTGTTTCGGAGGCATTGTGATGTTGTGCTTTTCAATCATCATCTTGTTTTGTCAGGTTCGTGTTCTTTTCATGCTTATCCATTTAACCGGAGTGTCCTGCCTTTTTTTCTTTCAAGTTCTTTTTTCATCTTATCAAGTCTTGCATCTCTTTTCAACCGGAGTGCTGTCCGATTTTGATCTTCCTTGTTCCTTGTTTATCTCGTTTCAACCAGAGTGATTTCAATTCCTTCTTGTCCATTGTACTCGTCATTCATAGCTTTGCAACCTTCAAGTCCTTGTAATGTTCCTTGTTCCTCTTTTCTAACGGATTGTTTGCAATCTCGTTCATCTCTGCTGTACTCTTTCTTTTAAATTGCTATACCTCTCAAGGTTCCTTGGTTTCACTCATTGGTCAAAGAAGCAATTTAGTTTTACCGCTTCTCTTTCCCTTTCGTTTTCCCTCCGGTGCCATTCTAGATCTCGGGACGAGATCCTCTCATAGTGGTGGAGTGTTGTAACGCCCCGAGACCGATGTGCCAGGTGTCCTCCAGTTATTCACTGTAGTTGCCATGTCATTTGCTTGTGTGTTTCATTTCATCATGTCATCATGTGCATTGCATCATCATGTTTTAAAACTTGCATCCGTCCCGGCCTCCCCGTTCCTTCCGTTGCCCGCTCTGAGCCCAGACACACTTGCACGCGCCCGCGGCATGTCCGAGATAGTATTTTATAAGTGGCTGGAAAATGTTCTCGGAATGGGTTGAAAGTTGGCATGCGGTGTTGTTTTGTTGTCAGTAGACCACCTGCCAAGTTTCATCGCATTCGGAGTCCGTTTGATACCCTAACGGATAACTATAGCGGCAGTATAGCCGGTCTAACGTCGGACGTTTTTGGTCTCCGGAAACAGTCGCCGGGCCTCCCTCTCTTCTCTTCCCTCAGCTCGAGACCGTCTACACAGTCCGCTACCTACCGCCAGGTCCAGCCTAACCCCTCTCGTCAGCCCGTGACCCCCCTCACGCGCGTCCGAAAGTTGTCCGGGACCCGACCCGGTCGGTCGTGACCGTTGGGTCCGGATCATCCCCTAACATCTACAAAACGTCCCCGTTTTCTTATCTGGTCTCCCTAGCCTATTTTTCTCGACCGTCCGATTTTTATCGGATGATCTAAACTCCCCTCCTTTCCATATATATAGTCCACCCTAGTCCATTTTTGTCAAACCCTAGAAATCCTCTCCTTTGTCCCCCCTAGCCGCCGCCACCTACAACCTCCTCCCACCTCGCGATCCATCTCCACCCAATGCATCCACCGCCTCCTTTTCCGTGCCCGACCAACCTCCTCTGGCCGCAGCCCCGTCCACGCTCGTGCCCGAGCAGGAGCTCCTCGAGACGGAGCTCATCCACGGCAGGCCCCTTGTCTCCCTCGATCCACATCGTCCCCGTGCTAATCCGCCAGGCCAGCCATGCTCGCCTCCTTCCTATCGATCTCTCTCACCCGACCCCCTGTGTCTGTCTGTTCGAGCAGGATCCCCATGACATCGCCATGGACGGCTGCAGTCCGAGCTCGCGTCCGTCACCATGGATCCCTGCCTTGCCGGATCCGAGGAGGATCCATCCATCCCCGCCGTTTCCCGTGACCCTTCCTGGCCGGATCCTGCCGCCGCTCTGCCGTTCCTCGCCCCGTGCCGTCGACCTGCTACCCCAACGCCCTGCTCGCCTCCTCTACTTCGTTCGAGCAGGGAGGACGACGAGCGCTCGACCGGAGCCCCGTTTTCCCTCCTCCCGCTCGTCTCCGACACCAGCAGGCCCCAGTGCCGCCCATCTCCCTCCTGCGCTCGACCTCGTCCCCAACTACCTGCATCCAGGACCCGGCCGCCTCCACCTCCGTCCGAGCACCACCGGGCCAGCAGCGCCCCGCGCCCGTCCTCGCGACCAGCTGCGTCGCCGTCGACCACCAGCCCCAGGCCCATGCTCGACAGCCCTGCCCCTCTTTCTGCTCCTCTGCTTCCCCTCTCTCTCACCTGACTCCCTCCCTCTGTTTGCCTACAGAGTTCGTCTGCTGCCATGGATGCCTCCTCGAGCTCCCGTTCACCTCGCGGTCGCCGGGAACCGATGCCCCGTGGCCGGATCCGTCAAGCTCCGCCTCCCTGCACCGAGTCCCTCGCCGGAGTGAACTCGTCCCCAAGCCCTCATCGCCGGCCTCCCGTGCTGCTGTTTCTGTTCTTCAGAAACGAGAGCAGCAGCGCTCGTCCGGTTCAGTCCTGAACGTTGACCGCGCTTCTGCTGCGTGCCCGATCGCCCTGCCTCCGCTTCGATCTGCCTGCCAGGCCCGCAACCGCAGCATGCATCAGGCCCAGCTCGGCCACTTCCTCCCTCTAGGCCCAGCGCGCCCCCCCTGCCGGCCTGCCTCTTCCACCGAACCAGGCCAAGCCCATGGTGAGCTCCCCACACAGCCCCTCCTCTCTGTTCAGCCCAACAGTGCTCCAGTTTCAGCCCGTGTGTATTTTTTTTTCCTGCTACTGCGATTTTAACATTATCCATTGTATTACAGATTTGCAGAAAAATCCTTGCACATCATGCATATAATAACTAATTAACCATGCATCGGATTAAAATACTTTAAACATGTAAAATGCTCAGAAAATTGTGTACATTAATAATATGCCATTTTCATCTATGTTAAAAAAAATTAAAATGTTGTTTACATTAATTTGCTCCTATGCCATGCTAAAATGATTTATTTCATAACTATTAAACCGTAGCTCCGTTTTAAATGTTCTTTATATGTAAATGGGGTGGAAAAATGCCTAGTTTAACATGGTCCACTTTATTTTCCTGTTTAACAACCTTAAAATATGTTTTAGGGCAGAACAATAGCTAATTGAAAATATGCACATGGGGATTTTTCCGGAATTGTTGTTCGTTGTTTCCGGCCTCATTTAAACTTGTCTAGATAGGTGGTTTTGTTGTGCTTCACCCCTTGCCGTGTTAATCAACATTTAATATTGTTGGGTACATAAACGAGATCGAACTAAATAACTTGTCGTGGTGTTTCATCAATATGCACCGTTGCATATTGAGCTCCACTTAATTTGTAGGATTGCTTGTGCACTTTGCCATGCCATGCTTCATTAAACCGGACATGCATCATACTTGTTTGTGCACCATGCCATGTTTATGCTTGTGCATTTACTATGTTGTTTGCTTCTTTCCGGTTTGCTTCTCTCGTTAGCTTCGGTTTCGTTCCGGAGTTGTGAGGATCCGTTCGACTTCGTCCGTTTGTCTTCTTCATGGACTTGTTCTTCTTCCTTGCGGGATTTCAGGCAAGATGATCATACCCTCGAAATCACTACTATCTTTGCTATGCTAGTTTGCTTGCTCTTTTGCTTGCCACTGCTACGATGCCTACCATTTGCTTGTCAGCCTCCCAATTGCATGATTGAACCTCTAACCCACCATTGTCCTAGCAAACCGTTGATTGGCTATGTTACCGCTTTGCTCAGCCCTTCTTATAGCGTTGTTAGTTGCAGGTGAAGATTGGAGCCGTTCCTTGTTGGAACATTTATTTTACTTGTTGGGATATCACAATATATCTTATTTAATTAATGCATCTATATACTTGGTAAAGGGTGGAAGGCTCGGCCTTATGCCTGGTGTTTTGTTCCACTCTTGCCGCCCTAGTTTCCGTCATATCGGTGTTATGTTCCCGGATTTTGCATCCCTTACGCGGTTGGGCTATAATGGGAACCCCTTGACAGTTCGCCTTAAGTAAAGCTCTTCCAGCAATGCCCAACATTGGTTTTACCATTCGCCACCTAGCCTTTTCTTTCCCTTGGGTCGGCCAGCCCGAGGGTCATCTTTATTTTAACCCCCCCCCCCGGGCCAGTGCTCCTCTGAGTGTTGGTCCGAACTGAGCTGCCTGCGGGGCCACCTCGGGGAAACTTGAGGGTTGGTTTTACTCGTAGCTAGTCTCATCTGAGTGTGCCCTGAGAAAGAGATATGTGCAGCTCCTATCGGGATTTGTCGGCACATTCGGGCGGTGTTGCTGGTTTAGTTTTACCCTGTCGAAATGTCTTGTTGTACCGGGATACCGAGTCTGATCGGAATGTCTCGGGTGGAGGTCTATTCCTTCGTTGACCGTGAGAGCTTGTGATGGGCTAAGTTGGGACACCCCTGCAGGGTATTATCTTTCGAAAGCCGTGCCCGCGGTTATGTGGCAGATGGGAATTTGTTAACGTCCGGTTGTAGAAGACCCGAAGTTGACCTTAATTAAAATACATCAACCGCGTGTGTAACCGTGATGGTCTCTTTCCGGCGGAGCCCGGGAAGTGAACACGGTTGTTGGAGTTATGCTTGACGTAGGTAGTCCAGGATCACTTCTTGATCATACTTTTATCGACCGTGCTTTGCCTTCTCTTCTCGCTCTCATTTGCGTATGTTAGCCACCATATATGCTAGTCGCTTGCTGCAGCTCCACCTCATACCTTTATCTTACCCATAAGCTTAAATAGTCTTGATCTCGCGGGTGTGAGATTGCTGAGTCCCTGTGGCTCACAGATACTTCCAAAACCAGTTTGCAGGTGCCGATGAGTTTGTGCAGTTGACGCAACCAAGCTCAGGAGGAGCTCGATGAAGATCTTGTCCTTTATGTGGTTTCGTGTTAGTTGATCAGTAGTGGAGCCCAGTTGGGGTCGATCGGGGGCCTTTTGTCGCATTTGTGGTTCTTCTTTTATTTTGGTTCCGTAGTCGGACCTTGATTGTATCTGATTGATGTAATGCTTTATTCATGTAATTGTGTGAAGTGGCGATTGTAAGCCAACTATGTACCTCTTTCCCTTATGTATTACATGGGTTGTGTGAAGATTACCTCACTTGCGACATTGCTTTCAATGCGGTTATGCCTCTAAGTCGTGCTTCGACACGTAGGAGATATAGCCGCATCGAGGGCGTTACAGCTTAATACCCTTCAGTATCTCTTGATTAGCTCTTTCTGCTTGACCATTGGATTGAGGATGAGCAACAGCCAAAACATCAAGCCGGATATGTTCTCGTCGACAGAACTCTTCCATAGCTCCCTTGGAAAGATTAGTACCATTATCAGTTATAATGTTGTGTGGGAAACCAAAACGAAAGATCACCTTTTTCAGGAACTGAACCGCTGTGGCTGCATCACACTTACTGACTGGTTCTGACTCAATCCACTTTATAAATTTATCCACTGCCACCAGGAGGTGCGTCTTTTTATCTTTAGACCTCTTGAAGGGTCCCACCATGTCAAGCCCCCAGACTGCAAATGGCCAAGTAATTGGAATCGTCCTCAATTCTTGAGCCGGCACATGAGCTCGTCGTGAGAATTTTTGACATCCGTCACATTTGCTAACAAGATCCTTTGCATCAGCATGAGCTGTCAGCCAATAAAAGCTATGACGGAAAGCCTTGGCCACCAGAGATTTTGAGCCGACATGGTGACCACAGTTTCCCTCATGGATCTCTCAAAGTATCTATTGACCCTCCGCATGTGACACACAACGCTGGAATGCCCCTGTAACACTGAGGTGATGCAACTCGCCATTAACAATTGTCATGGATTTGGACCACCTGACAATTTGTCTCGCCAAGGTCTCATCCTCAGGCAGCACTCCCCGGGTCATATAAGCCAAGTATGGCAATGTCCAATCTGGGATGACGTGAAGTGCGGCCACCAACTGTGCCTCCAGGTTTGGCACTGCAAGCTCTTCCTCGGTAGGTACCTTGGCAGAAGGATTATGCAAAACATCAAGAAAAGTATTAGGCGGCACCGGCTTACGCTGAGATCCCAACCGGCTTAACGCATCTTCCGCCTCATTCTTCCTTCTATCAATGTGCTCCACTTGATACCCTTTGAAGTGCCCAGCTACAACATCTACTTCACAATGATAAGCCGCCATAAGGGGATCTTTAGAATCCCACGTGCCTTAGACCTGTTGAGCCACGAGATCTGAGTCGCCCAAACACCTTACCCGGCTCAAATTCATCTCCTTGGCCATCCGGAGACCATGGAGCAAGGCCTCGTACTCAGCTGCATTGTTAGTACAGGGAAACATGAGCCGGAGCACATAACAAAATTTGTCACCTCGAGGGGAAGTTAAAACAACTCCAGCCCCTGATCCTTCTAACTGCCTAGACCCATCAAAGTGAATAGTCCAATACGTATTATCCGGCTTCTCCTCAGGTGCCTGCAACTCTGTCCAATCATTGATAAAGTCCACCAATGCTTGAGATTTGATAGCAGTATGGGGCATATATTTCAAACCATAGGGCCCAAGCTCGATAGCCCACTTGGCGATTCGTCCTGTGGCCTCCCTGTTCTGAATGATGTCTCCCAAAGGGGCTGAACTTACCACCGTTATAGGATGACTTTGGAAGTACTGCTTCAGCTTCCAGTTTGCCATGAACACACCATAAACAAGCTTCTGCCAATGTGGATACCTTTGTTTAGACTCAATGAGAACCTCGCTGATGTAGTAAACCGGCCGTTGAACCGGATGCTCCTTGCCTGCCTCCTCACGCTCCACCACGATGGCAACACTGACGGCCCGCGAGTTAGAAGCTACATATAACAATAGCGGCTCTCTATCAATGGGAGCCGCAAGAACTGGTGGTTCAGACAACTGTCTCTTTAAATCCTCAAAGGCAGTGTTAGCAGCATCACTCCAGACGAAAGTGTCGGTTTTCTTCATCATCTGATATAGCAGTAAGGCCTTCTCCCCTAACCGGCTTATGAACCGGCTTAGAGCGGCAACACGACCCGCCAGGCGCTGAACATCATTGATACACTCCGGCTTAGCCAGAGAGGTAATTGTCGTGATCTTCTCCGGATTAGCTTCAATGCCTCTGTTTGACACCAGAAAACCCAAAAGCTTTCTCGCAGGTACACCAAACACACACTTGGCCGGGTTAAGCATCATCTTGTAAACCCGGAGATTGTCAAAGGTCTCTCTCAAGTCAGATATCAAGGTTTCCTTTTCTCTGCACTTCACCACGATGTCATCCACATAAGCATGAACATTACGCCCAATTTGATTGTGCACAGTTCTGTACACATCGCTGATAAGTCGCCTGGTGCTCTTGAGTCCAAATGGCATAGATACATAACATAAGGCCCCAAACAGAGTGATGAAAGCTGTCTTCTCCTGGTCCTTAACTGCCATTTTGATCTGATGATAACCAGAGTAAGCATCCAAGAAGCTCAAACGTCCACAACCCGCCGTAGCATCAATGATTTCATCAATACGGGGGAGAGCAAAGGGGTCAGCCGGACAAGCCTTGTTTAAGTTCGCGTAATCCACACACATCCTCCAAGTGTCGTTCTTCTTAAGCACTAACACCGGGTTAGCCAACCACTCCGGATGAAAAGCTTCAACAATAAACCCGGCCGCTAAGAGCCGGGCGACCTCTTCCCCAATAGTTTTTCGTCTCTCCTCGTTGAACCGTCGGAGAAATTGCCTGACCGGCTTATACTTTGGATCAATATTGAGAGTGTGCTCAGCGAGTTCCCTCGGTACACCCGGCATGTCAGAAGGTTTCCATGCAAAGATGTCCTGGTTCTCACGGATGAACTCGATAAGCGTGCTTTCCTATTTAGGATCCAAATTGGCACTGATACTGAACTGCTTAGAGGTGTCTCCCGGGGTAAAGTCAACAAGCTTTGTCTCAGCGGCCGATTTAAACTTCAACGTCGGGTCATCCTCAGTAGTTGGTTTCTTGAGGGAGGTCATATCCGCCGGGTCGACGTTGTCTTGATAGAATTTGAGCTCCTCCGCGGCACAGGCAGTCTCAGCGTAAGCTGCGTCGCCTTCTTCACATCCCAAGGCCACCTTTCGACTACCATGCACAGTGATGGTGCCCTTGTAACCCGGCATCTTGAGATGTAAGTAAACGTAACACGGTCGCGCCATGAACTTAGCATAAGCCGGTCGCCCAAATAGAGCGTGATATGGACTCCTGATTTTGACCACTTCAAACGTCAACTTCTCAGCCCTAGAGTCATACTCATCTCCAATGGCCACCTCCAATTCAATCTTGCCAACTGGGTAAGCCGACTTGCCTGGAACCACCCGATGGAAAACAGTGTTGGATGTTCTCAAATTCTTCTCAGTCAACCCCATGCGCTGGAAAGTCTCATAATAGAGGATATTGATGCTGCTACCTCCGTCCATGAGTACCTTAGTGAATTTATATCCACCAACCTAGGGTGCTACCACCAAGGCTAACTGACCCGGATTATCGACTCGTGGATGGTGATCCTCTCTGCTCCGAATGATGGGTTTCTCTGACCATCTCAAATAACAAGGAATTGCCGGCTCAACTGAATTTACGGCCCTCTTATGAACCTTCTAGTCATGTTTGCACAAGCTAGTGGTAAACACATGGTACTGCCCACCACTCAACTGTTTCGGCTGGCTCTGATAACCCGACTGCTGCTGCTGTTGTCCTCCCTGGCCCGATTGTTGCTGATTATTTCCACCCGGCTGTCCCTGAAAACCAGAATTTGAACCGCCGCCCGGGCCATGAAAGCCGCCAGCCCCTGAACCGCCGCCAGAGCCATGACTACCATCAAAGGTATTGGAATTCTTAAACGCCTTCATGATCGCGCAATCTTTCCATAGGTATCTAGCGGGGTGCTCCCGGGTGCCGTGTTTCGGGCAGGGCTCATTGAGTAGCTGCTTAAGAGATGGGCCTGACCCGCCGGATCGAGGCCACTTACCCTTACGTCTCTGATTGTTACCCTATGTATTAGCGTTGGCTACAAGCTCTGGGTTGTCGTCCGCCTTACGCTTATTGCTGCTTTGATTCACCGGGTTGTGTTGTTGACCATTTCCATTGTCATTCCTTTTTCCCTTCCCTGTCTTCTCATCGTCAGACGCGGGATCCTTGGTACTATCAGAATCCGCATATTTGACTAAAGCCGCCATCAGCGTACCCATATCCCTGCAGTCACGCTTAAGGCGCCCCAGTTTCTGCCTCAGCGGCTCAAAGCTGCAATTTTTCTCCAACATGAGGACTACAGAACCGGCATCCATCTTATCAGATGAATGAATTATCTCCTTGACCCGGCGTACCCAATGGGTGGTGGATTCACCCTCCCCCTGCTTACAATTCGTCAAGTCCACGATTGACATAGATTGCTTACAGGTGTCCTTGAAGTTCTGGATGAAACGGGCTTTTAACTCCTCCCACGAACCAATGGAATTGGGTGGTAAACTCTTTAACCAAGACCGGGTCGTTCCATCTAACATCATGGTGAAGTATTTAGCCATTGTCGCGTCACTGACTTCCAACAGCTCCATGGCCATCTCATAACTCTCAATCCATCCTCCAGGCTGTAAGTCGGCCATGTAATTCGGCACCTTTCGAGGTCCCTTGAAGTCCTTGGGCAGGCGCACGTTGCGCAAAGCCGGTATCAAACAAGGAACACCACCGGTTTTGGTGGCTACTCCCATCTCAGTAGAAGTCGTTGGATACTCTGGAATATCCTGATGTGCCGCCTATTGAGCCGTCAGCTGAGCCGCCCGCTCATTCTCCTGATGTACTCGGTCTTGCACCGGGTTATAGCCACCATGTTGGTCACGGCGTTGGGTGTTGCTTTACAAAGCTTCAGATTCCATGTGCCTGCTGTAACTCGGGCTTCGGTTCTGACGAGGTGGTGCTAACCAAGGCGGAGGAGTTGAATGAATCCTATCTCGACTATAAGAATAGGTCTCTTGCTGAGCCAGGGCCGTCTAAACAAGTTCCCTGATCCTCCGGGTCTCCACCGCTGTTGGATCATCACCGTCCACTGGAAGAGCCGCCAGACGCGCTGACGCTGCGATTAAATTCTCCATGGGGTTGGAAAAGTGACCCTCCGGTATCGGCACATAACGCGGCGGTGCCATGCTCACATGAGGAGGTGGCATCTCTCGACGCTGAGCCGGTCCTCCTGCTCTGGATGTCATAAACTGATTGGCATCTGGTGGGTTACTTGGGCCGGCTCCGGGTGTAGCGAAAAGAACCCGAGGGTCGTAATTCGGAGGTAACCGGGATTGGGTCTTCTCGTGTCTCCTCCTCATTACCTCGTTGGACGCGTTTAAGCTCATCGTGAGCTGGTAAGCCTCTGACTGCAACCGTTGTGCCCAGATGTCATGAGCTGCCCACTCCGTAGCTAGTCTAGTATCCTCAGCTGCCAAGGCCTCCTTGGCCTGAGCTATCTCCTCACATACCCGTGCCACCTCCGCGTCATGCTCATCTTTGTTCGCAGGGATAACCGTGGCGGTTAACAGGGCCGTAATCTTGTCCATGAGGTCTATCAACACTTGAGCGGGCAGGCGCATAGGGCCTCCTGCCCCAGCCGCTCCTATCCCGGACGTAATTGCAGTAGCGGCTGTAGAGTTTTGACCGGGTTGAGTCCCAGCCATGAAGACTCCTACCCAATTCGGCGACTCACAGGGGTCCGGAATACTGAAGCCATCGGAATAGCCCCCGAGCACACCATCTTGAACCTGATACAGAAAATTTGTTGAACCGGCGGACAAATCACCGTTAGAGTGGACGGCCGTCTCACCACCATATTCAGGTCCTTCAGAAAGCTCTTCTCCGTGGACGCAGCCCACAAAGATACGCTTCATGCCGGGTTGAGCTCGGGCGGGTTTCGCATGTTGAGCCGTCTCTACGAGGTTGGTGCAGTTGTTCGGCTCAGGCCCCGGCTCACCAATCCGGCCGATGAAGACGTGGATCCCTCCGAAGGGGACCCGGTACCCGTACTCAATTGAGCCGGCGTCGGGGCCCCAGCCTTCGTCGTCGATGTAGATCTTGCCGCGACGACTCTTGGTCATCCGGCCCACTACGTATCCCTTGAGCCCTTCGAAGTTGCCCTTCAAGAACTCAAATCCACCATGTGCTGGCCCCAAGGTGGGCGCCAACTGTCGTGGAATTGTCACGTCAGATGTCCTCGTGAAAGGACTTAGTTGTGGAACCATCGCAACTAGGAAGCTTGAAGGGGTTAATCGGGACAAAGGACACGAGAGGTTTTATACTAGTTCGGCCCCTTACGGTGAAGGTAAGGCCTACGTCTAGTTGGGTTGGTATTGGTGTTTCGATGACCAGGGAGCGAGATACACTATGCCCGGTTCTCGATCAGTTGTTTCTTGCCCTAAGCCGCCAGCAGGTCGTCCCCTTATATACACGGGTTGATGCCCTGCGGCTTACAGAGTCCCGGTCGGCTTATAAACAGTGTCCGGCTCGGTGACAAGTTAAGTCTACCTTATGATACAAGTCATATTACTATGGCGGTTTATTACAACGGGCCTTAAGTCGCCTGCGGGCCTTAAGCCCTCTATGAACCGCCATCTTCACCTTTGGTCTTGGGCTTCTCTCTTGTAAGTCTTCTTTGCGTAACCCGGCCCCTCCTGGGCGGCTTACACAAATAGTTACATCCCCAACAGAAAATAAAGATGCTAAACCTAGACTTATTAGATGGGTTCTCTTGCTTCAAGAATTTGATTTGCATATCATTGATAGAAAGGGAGCTGAGAACCCCGTTGCAGACAACTTGTCTAGGATAGAGAATGTTCTTGATGACCCACTACCTATTGATGATAGCTTTCCTGATGAACAATTAGCGGTCATTAAGGCTTCTCGTACTGCTCCATGGTATGCTGATTATGCTAATTACATTGTTGCTAAATTTATACCAGCTAGTTTCACATACCAGCAAAAGAAAAAGTTCTTTTATGATTTAAGACATTACTTCTGGGATGACCCAACCTATATAAAGAAGGAGTAGATGGTGTTATTAGACGTTGTGTACCTGAGCATGAACAGGAACAGATCCTACGCAAGTGTCACTCTGAATCATATGGAGGACACCACGCTGGAGACAGAACTGCACATAAGGTATTGCAATCCGGTTTTTATTGGCCTACTCCCTTCAAAGATGCATGTAAGTTTGTTTTGTCTTGTGATGAATGTCAAAGAATTGGTAATATTAGTAGACGTCAAGAAATGCCTATGAATTATTCTCTTGTTATTGAACCATTTGATGTTTGGGGCTTTGATTACATGGGACCTTTTCCTGCCTCTAATGGATATACACATATTTTAGTTGCTGTTGATTACGTTACTAAGTGGGTAGAAGCTATTCCAACTAGTAGTGCTGATCATAACACCTCTATTAAGATGCTTAAAGAAGTTATTTTTCCGAGGTTTGGAGTCCCTAGATATCTTATGACTGATGGTGGTTCACATTTTATTCATGGTGCTTTCCGTAAAATGCTTGCTAAGTATGATGTTATCATAGAATTGCATCCCCTTATCACCCACAGTCTAGTGGTCCAGTAGAGTTGAGTAATAGAGAGCTCAAATTAATTTTGCAAAAGACTGTTAATAGATCCAGAAAGAATTGGTCCAAGAAACTTGATGATGCATTATGGGCCTATAGAACTGCATATAAAAATCCTATGGGTATGTCTCTGTATAAGATGGTTTATGGAAAAGTGTGTCACTTACCTATTGAACTTGAACATAAGGCATATTGGGCCATTAAGGAGCTCAACTATGATTTTAAACTTGCCGATGAGAAAAGGTTATTTGACATTAGCTCACTTGATGAATGGAGAACCCAAGCATATGAAAATGCCAAGCTATTTAAATAAAAAGTTAAAAGATGGCATGACAAAAGGATACAAAAGCGAGAATTTAATGTCGGTGATTATGTGTTGCTATTCAACTCTCGTTTAAGATTTTTTGCAAGAAAACTTCTCTCTAAATGGGAAGGTCCTTACGTTATCTAGGAGGTCTATCGTTCCGGTGCCATAAAAATCAACAACTTTGAAGGCACAAGTTCGAGGGTGGTGAACGGTCAAAGAATTAAACATTATATCTCAGGTAATCCTATTAATGTTGAAACAAATATTATTGAAACCGTAACCCCGGAGGAATACATAAGGGACACTTTCCAGAATGTTTCAGACTCCGAAAAGGAATAGGTATGTGGTACGGTAAGTAAACCGGCTCCAAAACAATTCTAATGGCAATTTTCCTCCGTTTTGGAATATTTAAAAATTTATGGAAGAAAGAAGTAATCCGGGAAGGACACAAGGCATCCACAAGGGTGGAGGGCGCCCCCCCTACAGGGCGCGCCCCCTGTCTCGTGGACACCTCATGTGCCTCCCGGACTCCATTTTCTTGCACGTTACGTATTTTGGTCGGTAAAAATTCATTATATAATCTCCCGAAGGTTTTGACCACCGTATCACGCAAAAATCTTCTGTCTTTGTTTCGAGCTATTTTTCTAATAGATCTAGAGCACCATGACGTCCCCAAGCGCTCCCAAGGACAAGTTTTTCGAGAGGGTTATCAACCCCTATCTCGCGGAGGTGCTACAACACCCTCAAACAATTGAGATGCGTGAGGGGGTGCTTCACATCCGCGATGTGGAGGGACCAAGGCTTACCGGAAGCGTGGAGACAAAGCTCGAGGCCATGGAGCATCAAGTTTTCAAGGTCAAGGGATGGTGGAGCGTGGACTCAATGCCAACCAGATGATGATCACGGAGTTTACCAGCAGCCATAAGCTGGTGCCAAGATCATTGGAAAGACCATCCTCAAGCTTCAAGAGAAAATCGAACACCTCCAAGCTCGGATCTATGACCTGCAAAACCAAAACTGTGAGTATGAATATAGATTCAAAAGGATGAGTTTGGCTGCAGATTTGAGGATCCCAGAGACTCGATCATCCTTCTACGATGGTGAACCAATGCCTTGGAAGATGTATGCCAAGCCTACATCATCGATAACTCCTACTTCATCACCTCCGAAGACATAATCCCATGGGTATGGGCACTCCCCTTGGCAACTGCCAAGCTTGGGGGAGGTTCCCCGGTATCATATCACCATCACACTCCTATCTTTACAGTTTTACTTAGTTCGATCCTTTTAGTAATATCTTGATCTAGTAGATTGAAGTCTTGGTATGAATTAGTTTTGAGTTTTGCTTTGTGATCACTATGTAATCGAGTCCGTGAGTTATCTATAATAAAGATTAGTGTTGAGTCAAAGGGATTTGCTATCTTGCTATGATCTTGAGAAAAAATAGAAAGAATAAAAAGAATAAAAGAGTTCATATCGATCTTATGGATAGTAATGACTTCACACATAGAAAGTATGAGGCTTAAAAGTTGTTGAGAATTGATAAACTTAGTTTTGGTCATCGTTGCAATTAATAGGAAGAATAAGGAAAGAGAGGTTTTCACATATAAATATACTATCTTGGACATCTTTTATGATTGTGGGCACTCATTAAAGTATGACATGCTAAAGAGTTGATGTTGGACAAGGAAGACAGCGTAATGGTTTATGTTTTCTCGCATCTCAGTCAAAGTATATTGTCATGGATCATTCAAACATGTTGAGCTTGCCTTTACCCCTCATGCTAGCCAAAATTCCTAGCACCAAGTAGAGATACTACTTGTGCTTCCAAATATCCTTAAACCTAGTTTTGCCATGAGAGTCCACCATATCTACCTATGGATTGAGTAATATCCTTCAAGTAAGTTGTCATCGGTGCAAGAAATAAAAAATTGCTCTCTAAATATGCATGACTTATTAGTACGGAGAAAATAAACTTTATACGAGCTTGTTATGGAAGCAATAAAAGCGACGGACTGCATAATAAAGGTCCATATACAAGTGGTAATATAAAGTGACGTTCTTTTGCGCTAAGATTTTGTGTATCCAACCTTAAAAGCGCATGACAACCTCTGCTTCCCTCTGCGAAGGGCCTATCTTCTACTTTATGTCTTTTACTTTATGCAAGAGTCAAGGTGATCTCCACCTTTCGCCTTTTTCATTTTATCCTTTGGCAAGCACCTCGTGTTAGAAAGATCCCGATATATATATATATATCCAATTGGATGTTCGTTAGCATGAATTATTATCGTTGACATCACCTAAAGGTGAATACGTTGGGAGGCAACATTATAAGCCCCTATCTTTCTCAGTGTCCGATTAAAACCACATAACCATAAGTATTGCGTGAGTGTTAGCAATTGTAGAAGACTATATGATAGTTGAGTGTGTGGACTTGCTGAAAAGCTCTATTCTTGACTCTTTTTGATGTTATGATAAATTGCAATTGCTTCAATGATTAAGATTATAGTTTGTTAGTTTCCAATGAAGTTTATGTTCCATACTTGACATTGTGAATCGATTGTTACTTGAGCATAAGAAATCATATGACAAAATCTATATATGTTGCTATTATAAGAATGATCATGATGCCCTCATGTCTGTATTTTATTTTTATCGACACCTCTATCTCTAAACATGTGGACATATTTTTCGATTTCGGCTTCCGCTTGAGGACAAGCAAGGCCTAAGCTTGGGGGAGTTGATACGTCCATCTTGTATCATGCTTTTATATCAATATTTATTGCATTATGGGCTGTTATTTCACGTTATGTCACAATACTTATGGCTATTCTCTCTTATTTTACAAGGTTTACCATGAAGAGGGGGAATGCTGGCAGCGGGGATCCTGGCTGGAAAAGGAGCAAATATTGGAAACCTATTCTGCACAACTCCCAAAGTCTCGCAACTCCACGAAAGTCATTTTTGGATTTAATAAGAATTATTGGGCTAAGAAAGTACCTGAGGGGGCCCACACCCTGGCCAGGAGGGTGGGGGCTCCCCCCCTACAGGGCGCGCCCCCTGTCTCTTGGGCCCCCTGGTGGGCCCCTGGTGCCCATCTTGTACTATATGAGGTGTTTTATCCTGGAAAAAATCAGAGGCAAGCTCATGAGACGAAACTCCGCCGCCACGAGGCGAAACCTTGGCGGAACCAATCTGGGGCTCTGGCAGAGCTGTTCTGCCGGGGAAACTTCCCTCCGGGAGGGGTAAATCATCATCATCACCAACGATCCTCTCATCGGGAGGGGGTCAATCTACATCAACATCTTCACCAGCACCACCTCCTCTCCAAACCCTAGTTCATCTCTTGTATCCAATCTTGTATCAAAACCACAAATTGGTACATGTGGGTTGCTAGTAGTGTTGATTACTCCTTGTAGTTGATGCTAATTGGTTTACTTGGTGGAAGATCATATGTTCAGATCCTTTATGCATATTATTACCCCTTTGATTATGAACATGAATATGCTTTGTGAGTAGTTACGTTTGTTCCTGAGGACATGGGTGAAGTCTTGCTATTAGTAGTCATGTGAATTTGGTATTCGTTCGATATTTTGATGAGATGTATGTTGTCTCTCCTCTAGTGGTGTTATGTGAACGTCGACTACATGACACTTCACCATTATTTGGGCCTAGAGGAAGGCATTGGGAAGTAATAAGTAGATGGTGGGTTGCTAGAGTGACAAAAGCTTAAACCCTAGTTTATGCGTTGCTTCGTAAGGGGCTGATTTGGATCCATATGTTTCGTGTTGTGGTTAGGTTTACCGTAATACTTATTTTGTAGTTGTGGATGTTTGCAATAGGGGTTAATCATAAGTGGGATGCTTGTCCAA
This sequence comes from Triticum dicoccoides, assembly GCF_002162155.2. Lineage (NCBI taxonomy): Eukaryota > Viridiplantae > Streptophyta > Magnoliopsida > Poales > Poaceae > Triticum > Triticum dicoccoides. The sequence goes on along the minus strand of NC_041381.1, from coordinate 363,450,844 downwards.
GTAAGGGCTGTACCCAAGCACCGGTCCACCCACATATCAAATTATCAAAGTACCGAATGCGAATCATATGAGCGTGATGAAACTAGCTTGACGATAATTCCCATGTGTCCTCGGGAGCGCTCTTCTCATTATAGGAAGTTGTCCAGTCTTGTCCTTTGCTACAAAAAGGATTGGGCCACCTTGCTGCACCTTATTTACTTTCATTGCTTGTTACTCATTACAAATTATTGTATCACAAAACTATCTATTACCTACAATTTCATTGCTTGCAGAGAATACCTTACCGAAAACCGCTTGTCATTTCCTTCTGCTCCTCGTTGGGTTCGACACTCTTACTTATCGAAAGGACTATGATAGATCCCATATACTTGTGGGTCATCAATCGGCGACCCATAGAAAACAACTGGATCTTCAAGAAGAAGATTGGTGCTGATGGTAATGTTACTGTCTATAAACCTCGACTTGTCACAAAAGGTTTCTGACAAGTTCAAGGAGTTGACTATGATGAGACTTTCTCACCCGTAGCGATGCTTAAGTCTGTCCGAATCATGTTAGCAATTGCCGCATTTTATGATTATGAAATCTGGCAAATGGACGTCAAAACTGCATTCCTTAATGGATTTCTAAAAGAAGAACTGTATATGATACAACCAGAAGGTATTGTCGATCCTAAAGATGCTAACAAAGTGTGCAAGCTCCAGTGATCCATCTATGGACTGCTGCAAGCATCTCAGAGTTGGAATATACACTTTGATGATGTGATCAAAGCATATGGTTTTATATAGACTTTCAGAGAAGCCTGTATTTACAAGAAAGTGAGTGGGAGGTTTGTAGCATTTCTAATATTATATGTAGATAACATATTGTTGATTGGAAATGACATAGAATTTCCAGATAGCATAAAAGGATACTTGAATAAGAGTTTTTCACTGAAAGACATTGGTGAAGCTGCTTATATATTGGGAGTCAAGATCTATGGAGATAGATCAAGACGCTTAATAGAACTTTCACAAAGCACATACCTTGATAAAGTTTTGAAGAAGTTCAAAATGGATCAGTCAAAGAAAGGGTTCTTGTCTATGCTACAAGGTGTAAAGTTGAGTAAGACTCAATACTCGACCACGACAGAAGATAAAGAAAGCATGAAAGGCATTCCCTATGCCTCAGCCATAGGTTCTATAAAGTATGCCATGTTGTGTACCAAACCTGTTGTGTACCTTGCCATGAGTTTGGTAAGGGGGTACAATAGTGATCCAGGAGTAGATCACTGTACATCGGTTAAAATTATCCTTAATTACCTTAGAGAGGACTAAGGAAATATTTCTCGGTTATGGATGTGATAAAGAGTTCGTCATAAAGAGTTACGTCGATGCAAACTTTGACACTGATCTAGATGACTCTAAGTCTCAATCTAGATACGTATTGAACGTGGGAGCAATTAGCTAGAGTAGATCCATGCAGAGTATTGTAGACATAGAAATTTGCAAAATACATACGGATCTGAATGTGGCAGACACTTGACTAAACTTCTCACACAAGCAATACATGATCACACCTTAGTACTCTTTGGGTGTTAATCACATAGCGATGTGAACTAGATTATTGACTCTAGTAAACCCTTTGGGTGTTGGTCACATGGCGATGTGAACTGTGGGTGTTAATCACATAAAGATGTGAACTATTAGTGTTAAATCACATGGCGATGTGAACTGGATTATTGACTCTAGTGCAAGTGGGAGACTGAAGGAAATATGCCCTAGAGGCAATAATAAAGTTATTATTTTATATTTCCCTATATCATGATAAATGTTTATTATTCATGCTAGAATTGTATTAACCGGAAACTTGATACATGTGTGGATACATAGACAAAAGCATTGTGTCCCTAGTAAGCCTCTACTGGACTAGCTCATTAATCAAAGATGGTTAAGTTTCCTAACTATAGACATGTGTTGTCATTTGATGAACAGGATCACATCATTAGGACAATGTGTTGGAAATACGCCCTAGAGGCAATAATAAAATGGTTATTATTATATTTCCTTGTTCATGATAATTGTCTATTGTTCATGCTATAACTGTATTAACCGGAAACCGTAATACATATGTGAATACATAGACCACAATATGTCCCTAGTGAGCCTCTAGTCGACTAGCTCGTTGATCAATAGATGGTTATGGTTTCCTGACCATGGACATTGGATGTCGTTGATAACGGGATCACATCATTAGGAGAATGATGTGATGGACAAGACCCAATCCTAAGCATAGCACAAGATCGCGTAGTTCGTTTGCTAGAGCTTTTCTAATGTCAAATATCATTTCCTTAGGCCATGAGATTGTGTGATAATCCCCAAGTGCAGGGAATCATCGTAGCAATTTCCAAAGGTGGAAGTGATAAGTATGGAGTGTCGAACCCACAAGGAGATAAAGGTAAGATCAATATTCTCTCAAGTCCTATCTGCCACTTATACGACTCTACGTACACCGAACCTTTGCTTCCAACTAGATACGATAAATAAAACTATGTTGTGGGTATGAAGAGGATAACTTTGCATGATATTGGAGAGCTAAAATATAAAAGTAGGCGTTGTTATCATAAGGTTAGAATATATTACTAAATATTATAAATAGCGAGTGTGGAATAATGATGGATCGGTGTGCGTAATTGTCCTAGGAAATTGTTAACAAGATTAGTAGTCGTCATTGCAATTTCATATGAGGGAGAGGCATAAGCTAACATACTTTCTCTTCTTGGATCATATGCACTTATGATGGGAACTCTAGCAAGCATCCGCAACTATTAAAGATCATTAAGGTAAAACCCAACCATAGCATTAAAGCATCAAGTCCCCTTTATTCCCAAACACCATGTCCCACTTATCCGTGTTTGTGTTTCAGTCACTCACGCAACACAGACAATAAGTAAACCATGGACATATTGCAACACCCTACAGTGGGAATCCCTCACGCTTGTGCGACACAGAGGGCACCATAGGACAACACCAAAGTAAAACATGCAACTCATACCAATCTAGATCATCAATCAACCCAAAGACAAAAGATATCTACTCAAAACATCATAGGATGGCAACACATCATTGGATCATAATATGTGGCATAAAGCACCATGTTCAAGTAGGGATTACAGCGGGTTGTGGGAGAGTGGACCGCGTAAAAGAGATGAGGATGGTGATGATGATGGTGATGTTGATGAAGACGATCACTGTGGCGATGATTCCCCTCCCGATGGCACTTCGGTGGCACTGAGAGAGAGGGTGAGAGATCCCCCCCTTGTGCTTCCTCCTCCATGGCCTCCTCTTGGATGGGGAGAGGTTCTCCCTCTAGTCCTTGGCCTTCATGGTGATGATGGCCTGTCACGCCCAATATGTGATACTATCCTAAAGAGACTTGAAGGTCCCACCAAGGATAGAACCGCATATTGAAACGCTTTTGCAAGGTGGATATCATTACATCAACATTACATAATAGAAGGGGATACATCCAATATATCCAATGACCCATGAATACAACAATATATCATACATGAGAACAACATCCGACTATGGATGAACCACAAACAGAAGCTCAAACGACATCCACCCTGCTAGCCCAGGCTGCCGACCTGGAACCTATCCCCTGATCGAAGAAGAAGCAGAAGAAGAACTCCAAGACAAGCAAACATCGCTCTCGCGTCATGATCATCGCATAACCTGTACCTGCAATTGTTGTTGTAGTAATCTGTGAGCCATGAGGACTCAGCAATCCCATTACCATGGGTATCAAGACTAGCAAAGCTTAATGGGAAAGGAAGGGGTAAAGTGGTGAGGTTGCAGCAGCGACTAAGCATGATATGGTGGCTAACATACGCAAATAAGAGCGAGAGGAGAGCAATTGGAATGGTCGTGAAGCTAGCAATGATCAAGAAGTGATCCTGAACTCCTACTAATGTCAAACATAACCCAAGACCGTGTTCACTTCCCGGACTCCACCGAAAAGAGACCATCACGGCTACACACGCGGTTGATGCGTTTTAGTTCGGATCTGGTGTCAAGTTATCTACAACCGGACATTAACAAATTCCCATATGCCACATAACCGCGGGCAAGGATTTTGAAAGTTTATACCCTGCAGGGGTGTCCCAACTTAGCCCATGATAAGCTCTCGCGATCAATGAAGGATATTCCTTCTCCCAGGAAGACCCGATCAGACTCGGAATCCCGGTTTATAAGACATTTCGACAATGGTAAAACAAGACCAGCAAGACCGCCCGATGCGCCGACAATCCCGATAGGAGCTGCACATATCTCGTTCTCTGGGCAACACCGGATGAACACTACGTACAACTAAAACCAGACCTCAAGTTTCCCTGAGGTGGCGCTGCAAGTGGCTCTGGTTCGGACCAACACTTAGACAAGCATTGGCCTGGGGGGGCTATAATAAAGATGACCCTTGGGTTAATTACTTCCAAGGGAAAAGTAGATGGTGGTGAGGCAAATGGTAAAACCAAGGTTGGGCCTTGCTCGAGGAGTTTTATTCAAAGCGAACTATCAGGGGGGGTCCCATAAATCACCCAACCACGTAAGGAACGCAAAATCCGGGAACATAATACCGATATGACGGAAACTAGAGCAGCAAGAGTGGAACAAAATACCAGGCATAAGGCCGAGTCTTCCACCCTTTACCAAGTATATGGATGCATTAATAATATAAGAGATATTGTGATATCCCAACATAATCCTGTCCACCATGGAGCAATCTTCAACTTCACCTGCAACTAACAACTCTATAAGAGGGGCTGAGCAAAAGTGGTAACATAGCAAGCAATGGTTTGCTAGGAAGGGTGAAAAGGTTAGAGGCTGACATGGCAATTTGGGAGGATTGATAACAAGAGATAGGTAGCACGGCAAAGCGATAGAACGAAGCAACTAGCATATTAATGATAGTAGTGAGATCCAGGGTAGCGGTCATCTTTCCTGAAATCCTGCTAGGAAGAAGAACGAGTCCATGAAGAAGATGAAGCAATGAAGACGAACCAAGCGTGGACGAACGAATCCTTACGATTGCAACGAAACAGGAACTATCGAGAAGAAGCACACAACATGGTAAACACACCACACATGAACATGACATGATGCACAAACAAGTATGATGCAAGACAAGACTACATGAAGCTTCTCATGGCAAGAGATGATGCAAACAAGAGCAACACATCAAGACAAGTTTAAATGAGGTCGGAAACAACATATAAAAATTTCGAAATTGGTCCAGATCTGAATAAACCTTATGTTCAAGTTGTTAAACAGCAAGTTAAGATGCACAAATATGATCAACACGAAATTCTAGTCAAGTTACATATAAAGTTCATTTAACTCGGAGCTACGGCCTAGAAGAGATGAGCAAAACAAGTTAAACATGACATTGATGCAAAATGCATACAAACATCAAGAAAACACCTCAAACAAGGATGCAACATGATAATATGAAGCTACATGCAAAATCAAGCAAGTTTGATATAGAGCACACTCAAAACGGAGCAATGGTTCAACACAGGCACATGAAACAAGTTATAGCAACAATCTGTCCAAAACAGCAACTAGGCATATTTCAAACATCAAAACAACATGCTACAGCACCTCAACATAAGAAAAAAAGGCATGGACATGATGTACAGGTAAAGCATAACAAAACATGAACACTGAACCATCTCCAGAAATCACAAGAACATGCTCAAAAAGACATGGCAAGATTGCAAATAATAACAGTTTCAGGCTTAGCAGAAATAACATCAGGTTGCAATGTTTAGAGCTATCAAACAACATGTTATAGGAACTTAACATGGAAAACAAAGGCATGGCTTTAATCTACTAATTGCATAGAACAAAAGTCCTTTACTGACCATGAGCCAAAAAGGAACAGAAAATATGATGGCACCCATGTAAACATGGCAAAAGATATGACAGATTCAAACATGGCAGGAACAACGATAAGTAGGCATGTTGGTGAGCTTGGACCACTCACCAAAGAGAAATACATGGCATGACAAGGTAACCAACAGTAAGAAGACATGTTTATGAAGCTAAGAATGGCAAGACCAAGTTCATAGATTACATGGATCACTAGCAAAGCTCATGGCAAAATTGAACTTAATGTTAACAGGCTGACGGCAACATTATTTAGCAATTTGAGAGCAAGATTACAACAATCTACAACAGGCTATAAATGCAACCAGGGGTACGGATGGATAAAGCATCACATATATAACACAACATCCTTAGTGTACATCTCCAGATTATGCATAGAATGACTTGTAGTAGCAGGTTTACATAGCATCACGAAATAACAAATTCAGCCTAGCAAAACAGCAACAACAAGTACCCTACTTAACAAGCTCGATGCACTCACTACAAGACCCACAAAAATATATGGATTGCACTTCTGTAAAGATGGCATGACATAGCTCAAAACACATGTAGACATCAAGCTCATAAGATGCACACATCAAATGCAACAAAAATGACAAAACACCAAGTTATAAAAGTTTCAGCAGATTAACATCATATAGCACTCTTGCAACGATGATTCGGGCATCAATATGGACTCAAACAAATATGTCACAATGGAATGAAATGAATAGAATCTCATGATGAACATTCCGATATATTACACGCACGAAACGGAGCAGTATGTATGGAGTTATGATATGATGAGAAGGTGCACAAAATGTTGAAAAACTCAGGGACTTAGGCGATTCTTGGGGTCAACCTTCAGATCTGCACGGATTTCGAGGATGGCCGGGGCTTCGCCGGAGAAGACGCCGGAGAGGAGGAAGACGACCGGAGAGGGCGAAGGGGACCGGATCTGAGGCGCTTCTCGCCGGATCCGGCGCCCACGGCGGCGGAGGCGAGGCCGGACGACGGCGGATGGCGGGCGAGC
>NC_041381.1:363436612-363443433 GCF_002162155.2 Triticum dicoccoides | reverse complement strand
GGGATGGGCGGCGCCCGGGAGGAGGCGACGGCAGTTGTGGGTGCTGGCGGCGAGGCGCGGGCTCCCTCGGGCCCGGCGCGGCCCGGGACGGGCCCGATCTGGGCCTCACGGGCCCCGGCGACGGGGAGGAGAGAGAAAGGGTGCGAGGGCGACGTGGCGTGCCGCGATTGGTGTGGGCGGCGGCGCGGCTGAGGTGGCAGCCGCCGATTGGCCGGGCGACGTGGCTGGGCGGCAGTGGACGTGTCCGGCCGCTGGGCGGACATGTCCGGCGGCGCGAGGAGGGAGAGGGCTAGGGTTGGACTGCGCGAAAAATCCGGGAGGGGTACATATTTATAGGTAGAGGGAGCTAGGAGACTCCAAATGACGCACGATTTTCGCCCACACGATCGTGATCGAATGACCGAGAGCATGGAGGGGGTTAGGATGGGTTTTGGGCCACTTTGGAGGGGTGTTGGGCTGCAACACAAAGAGGGCTTTACGGTTCCCCGGTTAACCGTTGGAGTATCAAACGGCCTCCAAATGGCACGAAAGTTGACAGGCGGTCTACCGGTGGTGTACCAAGGCCACTTGGCAAACCTCGGGCCATTCCAAGAAAGTTCAACACCCGCTCACAACAAGAGAAAAAAGGGGGACGCCGGAGGGCATAGGAGTGCCGGATTGCAAAACGGACAACGGGGAAAAAGCTCGGATGCAAGAAACGAACACGTATGCAAAATGAGATGCACATGATGACATGGCAAAGTGCAATACGCAAGCAAATAACATGGCAACAACGGCGAATAACTGGATGACACCTGGCGCATCGAATCCGGGGCGTTACAACACTCCTCCACTAACAAGAGATCTCGTCCCGAGATCTTAACCGAGACAGAAGAGAAAGAGTAAGAGGTGAAGCAAGAACTCCAGAGAAGAAGCAAAGAATCGAGAGCACTCGAGAAGAAGAGAGGAACGACAAGAATGACGAGAATCGAAAGCTCACGGAATCAGATAGACTATGAAACCACTCCGGTTAGAACAAGATAAGAAACGGATAAGACTGAAAGGATTTAGGCAGCACTCCGGCTGAAACATGGAGGAATAGAACACGAGCTTCACAAGATGGGATGACACTTGATGAAGACACGACACAAAACCTCCGGAAAGAATTGAAAGAGTGGAATGAAATGAACTTAGAAGGAAGGATTGAATGGAGTTGTTGAGAAATTCAACAACGAAAGAATAAGCTTGTTGTGGATTTATAGATAACATCTCAAAATTTATGAGCTGATAACCGACCACGAGCGGAAAAGATTAAATAACTGGGAAGAAAGAATTAATGCAAAACTCCATTTCGAAATAATATGGAGAATTCATTGCACTTCGAGACGCAAGAAGAAAAGATACTTGAACTCCTCCAACAAAATCTTGATGAGCTCTTGAAGAATGAATTAAAAGCTTGCGAACCACCATGAAGAACTCCGGTAATGAAAAGGATGATGAGATAGAATGAAGGATGACAGAATAAGATGAGCCTTGCGATGATTTAGATGGGGGTTCCGACGAAATGGCCGAGGAAATAGAACTCTGGAAAAGAAAAGATGAAAACACTTGGAACTAGAATTTATTCAACAAGAACAAACTCCGAAGGAAGGGATTACTCACTTGGATGAAATAAGAATAAGATTTATTGTATCCTTATCCTTCATCAAATTAAATTGATGACAAGCAATGGATTTTGCATATTACTTATTCTTGTTGAAAAAGAATTGAGAAGTGACATATCGGAAACTTGAGAAGGTCTTCATGAACCACCGGTAGGATTGGAAAGAATGAATGAATTGATATGATAACCAAAGGAAAGGAATCTGAAGAAACCACCGTAAGAAATCAAAAATAACTGACGAAAGAGAATGAATCACCGGGAAGAATTAGCAGAATAAATATGCTAGAGGGGATTTAGATGCAAAAGAACAAAGAGACCGCAAACTGATTGAAGAATACTTGAACGAAGCACCGGGATAATTGGATAACGATAGCTGGAATGATGGCCCTCGGTGAAAAGAAATGGAAAAACAAATCCTGACATACTCCGGATGGGTAAGAAAAAAAATCTCTGACAAATGGAATAATCCGAGAGGATAACATGAAGCTAGAACCACGAATCTTCGAGAGAACGGACAAGATTTAGAGGAAAAACTCTTCTTCGGTCTTCAAATGTTAAGAATGACGACGAGAAACAACACCAAAATTACTGAGATACTCCGGGAGAATGAACAGCGAAGAGGTTGAGCCACCAATGAGAATGGTTTGAAATCGATCTTGGAGAAGGCATGTGACTGATCTGATCCATTCTTACATCACAGTTGAAAAGAATTAGGAATGGCTCCGGAATAATTAGAAGAGTCAGGTAAGATCCTGGGAAAAGACCTATGGGTTAGGGCCCACTGAAGAGAAAAAACACCGTTAGAAAGGGATGTTGAATAGGTAGATGATGCACCGGAATGAATGAAATATTTGAATGAGGTGACAACCTCGAATTAATTCACACACAGACGAATCTCCTAAGAAGTATTGAGCACTCCGGAAGGATAAACTGGCGAGAGGCGAGCGAGCAGGGAAAACACTTGATCCGAGGGAAAAGAATATGATCAACCCGAAAAACATGAATTTAGTCCACCGGAGAAGAGATGAAGAATGTCGAACAAAACGAGAATTCATCGGTTGAAACAATTGAGGAAAGACTGAAGAGGCTCTGCACGAATGAAATTGATGGTCCAAAGGGACTCGGACTCCGGGAAGAGAAAGGGTGGGAGGGCGGGAAAACAAAGGCAACTTGGAAGGGACAACCAATGAATATCTTGAAGAGAAGAACACCGGTTGATAGAATGCAAATGCTTCGCACGAGTAGGATGGATACTCGATTACGGACTCCGACTCCGAGATGAAGAAGGGTGGGCGGGTGGGAAAAGAAAACAACTAAGGATTTAACTCAAAGATGAAGAGGCTCGAGTCAACTTGACGAGAAATGCACCGGATCAAAAGAGCTGAGAACCAACGATCGAAAAACCAACTGCGTGACCCTAAAGAAAATTTGAAGGGAAGAGGAGTAATTCAAAACAACTATGTCTAGATTCCTTACCAGAGCGACGAAGGGGCTGAGGAGTAAAAGAATTCCTACTCTCCGATATAACTAGACTCCGAAAACAGTTTTCTTCTAGACTCGACAACGGCCAAACTACACGACCAATCAAGGGGGCTCCTAGGGTCGGTCGAGCCTCTGATACCAACTTGTCACGCCAAATATGCGATACTATCCTAAAGAGACTCGAAGGTCCCACCAAGGATAGAACCGCATATTGAAACACTTTTGCAAGGTGGATATCATTACATCAACATTACATCAAAGAAGGGGACACATCCAATATATCCAATGACCCATGAATACAACAATATATCATACATGAGAACAACATCCGACTACGTATGAACCACAAACAGAAGCTCAAACGACATCCCCCTGCTAGCCCAGGCTGCCGACCTGGAACCTATCCCCTGATTGAAGAAGAAGCAGAAGAAGAACTCCAAGACAAGCAAACATCGCTCTCGCGTCATGATCAACGCATAACCTGTACCTGCAACTGTTGTTGTAGTAATCTGTGAGCCACGAGGACTCAGCAATCCCATTACCATGGGTATCAAGACTAGCAAAGCTTAATGGGAAAGGAAGGGGTAAAGTGGTGAGGTTGCAGCAGCGACTAAGCATGATATGGTGGCTAACATACGCAAATAAGAGCGAGAAGAGAGCACTTGGAACGGTCGTGAAGCTAGCAATGATCAAGAAGTGATCCTGAACTCCTACTTACGTCAAACATAACCCAAGACCGTGTTCACTTCCTGGACTCCGCCGAAAAGAGACCATCACGGCTACACTCGCGGTTGATGCGTTTTAGTTCGGATCTGGTGTCAAGTTATCTAGAACCGGACATTAACAAATTCCCATCTGCCACATAACCGCGGGCACGGCTTTCGAAAGTTTATACCCGCAGGGGTGTCCCAACTTAGCCCATGATAAGCTCTCGCGATCAACGAAGGATATTCCTTCTCCTAGGAAGACCCGATCAGACTCGGAATCCCGGTTTACAAGACATTTCGACAATGGTAAAACAAGACCAGCAAGACCGCACGATGCACCGACAATCCCGATAGGAGCTTCACATATCTCGTTCTCAGGGCAACACCGGATGAACACTACGTACAACTAAAACCAGACCTCAAGTTTCCCCGAGGTGGCGCTGCAAGTGGCTCTGGTTCGGACCAACACTTAGACAAGCATTGGCCCGAGGGGGGCTATAATAAAGATGACCCTTGGGTTAATTACTCCCAAGGGAAAAGTAGGTGGTGGTGAGGCAAATGGTAAAACCAAGGTTGGGCCTTGCTGGAGAAGTTTTATTCAAAGCGAACTGTCAAGGGGGTCCCATAAATCACCCAACCGCGTAAGGAACGCAAAATCCAGGAACATAATACCGATATGACGGAAACTAGGGCGGCAAGAGTGGAACAAACCACCATGCATAAGGCCGAGTCTTCCACCCTTTACCAAGTATATAGATGCATTAATAATATAAGAGATATTGTGATATCCCAACATAATCCTGTCCACCATGGAGCAATCTTCAACTTCACCTGCAACTAACATCGCTATAAGAGGGGCTGAGCAAAAGCGGTAACATAGCTAAGCAATGGTTTGCTAGGAAGGGTGAAAAGGTTAGAGGCTGACATGGCAATTTGGTAGGATTGATAAACAAGAGATAGGTAGCGCGGCAAAGCGATAGAACGAAGCAACTAGCATAGCAATGATAGTAGTGAGATGCAGGGTAGCGGTCATCTTGCCTGAAATCCCGCTAGGAAGAAGAACGAGTCCATGAAGAAGATGAAGCAACGAAGACGAACCAAGCGTAGACGAACGAATCCTCACGATCGCAACGAAACAGGAACTATCGAGAAGAAGCACACAACATGGTAAACACACCACACATGAACATGACATGATGCACAAACAAGTATGATGCAAGACAAGACTACATGAAGCTTCTCATGGCAAGAGATGATGCAAACAAGAGCAACACATCAAGGCAAGTTTAAATGAGGTCGGAAACAACATATAACAATTCCGGTAAGTCCTCATATGCAAATTTCGAAATTGGTCCAGATCTGAATAAACCTTATGTTCAAGTTGTTAAACAGCAAGTTAAGATGCACAAAGATGATCTACATGAAATTCTAGTCAAGTTACATATAAAGTTCATTTAATTCGGAGCTACGGCCTAGAAGAGATGAGAAAAACAAGTTAAACATGACATTGATGCAAAATGCATACAAACATCAAGAAAACACCTCAAACAAGGTTGCAACATGATAATATGAAGCTACATGCAAAATCAAGCAAGTTTGATATAGAGCACACTCAAAACGGAGCAATGGTTCAACACAGGCACATGAAACAAGTTATAGCAACAATCTGTCCAAAACAGCAACTAGGCATATTTCAAACATCAAAACAACATGCTACAGCACCTCAACATAAGAAAAAAGGCATGGACATGATGTACAGGTAAAGCATAACAAAACATGAACACTGAACTATCTCCAGAAATCACAAGAACATGCTCAAAAAGACATGGCAAGATTGCAAATAATAACAGTTTCAGGCTTAGCAGAAATAACATCAGGTTGCAATGTTTAGAGCTATCAAACAACATGTTATAGGAACTTAACATGGAAAACAAAGGCATGGCCTGAATCTACTAATTGCATAGAACAAAAGTCCTTTACTGACCATGAGCCAAAAAGGAACAGAAAATATGATGGCACCCATGTAAACATGGCAAAAGATATGACAGATTCAAACATGGCAGGAACAACGATAAGTAGGCATGTTGGTGAGCTTGGACCACTCACCAAAGAGAAATACATGGCATGACAAGGTAACCAACAGTAAGAAGACATGTTTATGAAGCTAAGAATGGCAAGACCAAGTTCATAGATTACATGGATCACTAGCAAAGCTCATGGCAAAATTGAACTTAATGTTAACAGGCTGACGGCAACATTATTTAGCAATTTGAGAGCAAGATTACAACAATCTACAACAGGCTATAAATGCAACCAGGGGTACGGATGGATAAAGCATCACATATATAACACAACATCCTTAGTGTACATCTCCAGATTATGCATAGAATGACTTGTAGCAGCAGGTTTACATAGCATCACGAAATAACAGATTCAGCCTAGCAAAACAGCAACAGCAAGTACCCTACTTAACAAGCTCGATGCACTCACTACAAGACCCACAAAAAATACATGGATTGCACCTATGTAAAGATGGAATGACATAGCTCAAAACACATGTAGACATCAAGCTCATAAGATGCACACATCAAATGCAACAAAAATGACAAAACACCAAGTTATAACAGTTTCAGCAGATTAACATCATATAGCACTCTTGCAATGATGATTCGGGCATCAAGATGGAGTCAAACAAACATGGCACAATGGTATGAAATGAATAGAATCTCATGATGAACATTTCGATATATTACATGCACTAAACGGAGCAGTATGCATGGAGTTATGATATGATGAGCAGGTGCACAAAATGTTGAAAAACTCAGGGACTTAGGCGATTTTTGGGGTCAACCTCAGATCTGCACGGATTCTGAGGATGGCCGGGGCTTCGCCGGAGAAGACGCCGGAGAGGAGGGAGACGACCGGAGAGGGTGAAGGGGACTGGATCTGAGGCACTTCTCGCCGGATCCGGCGCCCACGGCGGCGGAGGC
>NC_041381.1:363418176-363435922 GCF_002162155.2 Triticum dicoccoides | reverse complement strand
GAGGCGGGGCGAGGCCGTGGCACGCGGCGGCCGGGGGCGGCGACCGGCGTGGCGGCGCGGTGGAGGAGACGCGACGGCGGGGTCGGCGCCGGAGCACACCGGCGGCGGGAACGCGCGGCGCCGAGAAGGAGGCAGCGGCGTCTGTGGGCACTAGCGGTGAGGCGCGGGCTCCCTCGGGCCCGGTGCGGCCCGGGGCGGGCCCGATCTGGGCCTCACGGGCCCCGACGACGAGGAGGAGAGAGAGAGAGGGCGCGAGGGCGACGTGGCGTGCCGCGATTGGGCACGGGCGGCGGTGCGGCTGAGGTGGCAGCCGCTGATTGGCCGGGCGACGTGGCTGGGCGGCAGTGGACGTGTTCGGCCGTCGGGCGGACATGTCCGACGGCGCGGGGAGGGAGAGGGCTAGGGTTGGACTGCACGAAAAATCCGGGAGGGGCACATATTTATAGGTAGAGGGAGCTAGGAGACTCCAAATGAGACACAATTTTCGCCCACACGATCGTGATCGAACGACCGAGAGCATGGAGGGGGTTAGGATGGGTTTTGGGCCACTTTGGAGGGGTGTTGGGCTGCAACACAAAGAGGGCTTTATGATTCCCCGGTTAACCGTTGGAGTATCAAACGGCCTCCAAATGGCACGAAACTTGACAGGCGGTCTACCGGTGGTGTACCAAGGCCACTTGGCAAACCTCGGGCCATTCCGAGAAAGTTCAACACCCCCTCACAACGAGAGAAAAAAGGGGGACGCCGGAGGGCATAGGAGTTCCGGATTGCAAAACGGACAACGGGGAAAAAACTCAGATGCAAGAAATGAACACGTATGCAAAATGAGATGCACATGATGACATGGAAAAGTGCAACACCCAAGCAAATAACATGGCAACGACGGCGAATAACTGGATGACACCTGGTGCATCGAATCCGGGGCGTTACATGGCCCCTCTGGGATCCTCCTCCATGGCCTCCGGTGATGATGGCCCCCTCCGACAGGGTGCCAGAGAGGGCCTAGATTGATTTCTCGTGGCTACAGAGGCTTGCGGCGGAGGAACTTCCGATCTAGGTTATTTCCCAAAGGTTTCTGTATTTATAGGAGAGGTTGGTGTTGATTTCAAGTCAGGGGGGTGTCCGGGCTGTCCACGAGGCAGGGGGGTACGCCCCAGGGGGTGGACGCCCCCCCCCCCCAACCCTCATGGGCAGCCCAGGACTCTTCTGGCCCAACTCTTGCACTCCAGGGGCTTCTTTTGGTCCATAAAAATTCATCAAAAATTGGCATGTCAATTGGACTCCGTTTGGTATTCCTTTTCTGTAAAACTCAAAAACAAGGAGAAAACAGAAATTGGCACTGGGCTCTAGGTTAATAGGTTAGTCCCAAAAATCATATAAAATAGCATATAAATGCATATAAAACATCCTAGATGGATAATATAATAGTACGAATACTTCATAAATTATAGATACGTTGGAGACGTATCATTGTGCAACTCCCGGATATCGTAGGAATGCTTTGGGTGTATCAAACGTCACAATGTAACTGGGTGGCTATAAAGGTGCACTACAAGTATCTTCGAAAGTGTCTGTTGGGTTGGCACGAATCGACACTCGGATTTGTCACTCCGTATGACGGAGAGGTATCTCTGGGCCCACTAGGTAATGCGTCATCATAATGAGCTCAATGTGACTAATGCATTAGCCACGTGATCATGCTTTACGGAACGAGTAAAGTGACTTGCCGGTAACGAGATTGAACAAGGTATAGGGATACCGACGATCGAATCTCGGGCAAGTAACATACTGATGGACAAAGGGAATTGTATACGGGATTGATTGAATCCCCGACATCGTGGTTCATCCGATGAGATCATCGTGGAACATGTCGGAGCCAATATGAGTATCCAAATCGTGTTATTGGTCATTGGCCGGAGAGGTATCTTGGTCATGTCTGCATGGTTCCCGAACCCGTAGGGTCTACACATGTAAGGTTCGGTGACGGTAGAGTTGTAATGGGAATAGTATGTGGTTACCGAAGGTTGTTCAGAGTCTTGGATGAGATCCCGGACGTGATGAGGAACTCCGGAATGGTCCGGAGGTGAAGATCGATATATTGGATGAAGGGTATTGGAGTCTGGAAGTGTTCTGGAGGTATCGGGCTATGGCCAGCATGACCGAAAGGTGTTTTGGGGGCCCCGGCAAGTGTTGCAGGGCCTCACGGGCCAAGGGGAGGGAGCAAACCAGCCCACTAAGGGGATGTGCGCCCCCACACCCTTTCCCATGTTGCTTGGGGGGGTGGGGCGCCTCCACCTGGCTTGGGAGGCAAGCCTCCACCTGCTTGGCTTGGGGGCAAGTCTCCCTAGGGTTTCCCGATGGAGATCCAATCTGCCCTAGCCGCCCCCCCCCCCCTAGGGGAAACCCTAGGGAGCCTCCTCCTCCCACCTTCCCCCTATATATAGTAAGGGAGAGAGAGGGCAGCCGCACCCTAACAAGCCCTGGTGTTGCCCTTCCTCTCCTTCCTACACCTCTTCCTCCTCCGTAGTGCTTAGCGAAGCTCTGCCGGAGAACCACGAGCTCCATCACCACCATGATGTCGTGCTGCCGGAGTTCTCCCTCAACTTCTCCTCTCCCCTTGCTGGATCAAGAAGGAGGATACGTCCCCGGGCTGTACGTGTGTTGAACACGGAGGCGCCGTCCATTCGGCGCTTGTATCGGATCTTCCACGATTTGAATCACCGCGAGTACGACTCCATCAACCGCGTTCTTGTAACGCTTCCGCTTAGCAATCTTCAAGGGTATGAAGATTCACTCCCTCTCTCTCGTTGCTATCATCTCCTAGATTGTTCTTGGTGACACGTAGGAAAATTTTGAATTATTACTATGTTCCCCTACAGTGGTATCAGAGCCAGGTCTATGCGTAGATTCTATGCACGAGTAGAACACAAGTAGTTGTGGGCGATGATTTGTTCAATTTGCTTACCGTTACTAGTCCTATCTTGATTCGGCGGCATTGCGGGATGAAGCCTCCCGAGCCGACCTTACACATATGCTTACGTGAGACAGGTTCCACCAACTGACATGCACTTGTTCCATAAGGTGGCTAGCGGGTGTCTGTCTCTCCCACTTTAGTCAGATCGGATTCGATGAAGAGGGTCCTTATGAAGGGTACATAGGAATTGGCATATCACCATTGTGGCTTTTGCGTACATAAGAAACGTTCTTGCTAGAAACCCATAGCAGCCACGTAAAACATGCAACAACAATAGAGGACGTCTAACTTGTTTTTGCAGGGTATGCTATGTGATGTGATATGGCCAAAAGGATGTGATGAATTATATATGTGATATATGAGATTTATCATGTTCTTGTAATAGGAATCATGACTTGCATGTCGATGAGTATGACAACCGGCAAGAGCCATAGGAGTTGTCTTAATTTATTGTATGACCTGTGAGTCAACATAAACGCCATGTAATTACTTTACCTTTTGCTAACCGTTAGCCATAGTAGTAGAAGTAATAGTTGGCGAGACAACTTCATGAAGACACGATGATGGAGATCATGGTGTCATGCCGGTGACGATGGTGATCATGTTGCGCCTCGAAGATGGAGATCAAAGGCGCAAGATGATATTGGCCATATCATGTCATTTTATGATTTGCATGTGATGTTTGTCATGTTTACATCTTATTTGCTTAGAACAACGGTAGCATAAATAAGATGATCTCTCACTAAAATTTCAAGGAATGTGTTCCCCCTAACTATGCACCATTGTGAAAGTTCGTTGTTTCGAAGCACCATGTGATGATCGGGTGTGATAGATTCTAACGTTCGCATACAACGTGTGTAAGCCATATTTACACACGCGAAACACTTAGGTTGACTTGACGAGCCTAGTATGTACAGACATGGCCTCGGAACACGAAAGACCGAAAGGTCGAACATGAGTCATATGATAGATACGATCAACATGGAGATTTTCACTGTTGATGACTAGTGTGTCTCAGGTGATGATCAGACATGACCTAGTCGATTCGGATCATGTATCACTTAGATGACTAGAGGGATGTCTATCTAAGTGGGATTTCATTAAATAATTTGATTAGATGAACTTAATTATCATGAACATAGTCAAAAGGTCTTTACAAATTATGTCGTAGCTTGCGCTTTAGTTCTACTGTTTTAGATATGTTCCTAGAGAAAATTTAGTTTTTTTGACTATGTACTGCAAGGCAACAGCCTCACAGTGTTTATTAAACTTTAAGAAAAGTGTACATAATTACATGGGGACAGAAAGTAAAGAAAAAAATACTTACAAGAATCCTATGAGAGAGAGGCTATCCAAAGAACTAAGCTATCCTTATATTTACATTTGATTCTATGAGCTAATAGAGAGATATCATGTATGAAATTCCTCCTCCAAGAAATGAAGGAAGGTCTCTCATTCCTAAAGATTTTCCCATTCCTTTGTGTCCAGATATTCCAAGTAGCAGTAAAAACCACCTCAGTGAAGAAAGGATGACCAAAATCCCTCCTAGCAGAAAGAGCCATCTCATATATACTCTGGTTTGGTTGAGCGATCCAGGAAATCCCAAGGTAATTCCAAACCCTTTGGCTGAAGTTGCAAGCAAAGAAAAGGTGTGTACGATCCTCATGTGAGGCACAGAGGCAAAGAACACACGAATCATCCTGAATGATCCAGTTCCTGCGTTGCATCATATCCCTAGTATTCAAACGGTCCATTAGGAGAAGCCATCCAAACACTTTAAACTTAAGTGTGCAAGCAGACCTCCATATCCATTTGAAGATAGGATCAACTACCAAATGGGAGAAGCAAGACTCATAATACAACTTTGATTTAAACTCCCCAGATTTAGATGGCCACTTCCAAATATCCTTGCAGTCCCCATTCAGGTTGACCAAAGACAGCAATACTTGGAGATGAGAAAGTTCAGAATAAGCCTCTTGAGACAGCGGCAGATGGAAATGTTCTGAGATCTCAGGAAGCTCCATAAATTCTCTGACTGAGACTGTGTCATCAATAACAAAAGAATGAAGCCTAGGAAACTTCTCACTCAAAAGAACCACATTATTACCCAACTGCCATTGATCAAGCCAAAAAACCACCGTGTTGCCCTTGTGCACTTGTGGAACAGCTAACTTGCAGAAGTTGGCATATAAGCTCATGACATCTCTCCACCAAAAAGAGCCACAGCTCTGCGTGACCTGAGGTAGCGAAGCAGCATAGTATGTGTCCCAAATTAATGTGACCCAAGGCACATCCATTCTGTTAAAAAACTTGAAAAGATGCTTCATTAACAATGCTTCATTTTGGAGTCCCAGATTCAGCACACCCAAACCCCCGCATTTCTTTGGTCGGCAGACCCGATCCCATGCAGCTAGGGATTGACGAGGATTGTCCGTGTTGCCTCTCCACAGGCATTGATGCATGATTCTCTCTATCTGCTGTATAATGCCCTTGGGGAGAGATAGAGTGCATAGGAAATAAATTGGCATTGAGCAAAGCACCGACTGAAGAAGTTGCAATCTACTTCCTTGATTTAGAAGACACGAGGAGGCGGATAACCGACGCTCAATACGGTCAACAAGAGGCAAAAGATCATAAATTGTGGGTCTGGAGGTACCCATTGGAAGCCCTAGATATGTGAAAGGCATAGATCCCACATCACAACCTAGAAGGTTGGCAACCCTAGCTCCCTCTTCATCGTTCATATTGATTGGAATCAAAGATGACTTACTGAAGTTGACACGTAAACCAGTGGATCCTGCAAAGGTGGTAAGCATTTTTTTTGAAGGCAATCAGTTGATCATCAACCGCAGGCAAAACAATTAGCGTGTCATCCGCATATTGCACGATGGGATAGTCATTGGAATTTGTTGGAATTGGCAAAGTTAGGATGTTTCTTGAGCACATCTCATTGACTACCGACTGAAGCAAATCAACCGTGATGACAAATAATAAAGGAGAGAGAGGGTCCCCTTGCCGTATGCCAGATCTGCAGACAAAATGATTACCTGGGACACCATTTAAAAGAACAAAAGAGGAACCCGTGGATAAAATGCTATTAATCCAGCCTGTCCAACGATCATCAAAACCCTTGCACTGAAGGATTCTGAGGATGGCTTCATGCTCAATTGTATCGAATGCCTCTGTGAAATCAAGCTTTAGGAGGAGGATGGGCCGTTTTGAAGCTTTGCATTGATGAATATATTCGAAACACCAGGCAAGACAATCCTCGATAGAGCGGCAACGCAGGAACCCATATTGATTGCGATGAATACATCTTAAGATCACTCTTTGAAGCCGATTGGCTAGCAGCTTAGTCAAAAACTTCAAACACGTGTTTGTCAGAGATATGGGCCTGAAATCACCAACCACCTCAGGGCTTAGCTTCTTGGGGACAAGTGTGATTAAGGAAGTATTAAGACATTCCAAGTTACACCTCCCCTCATGGAAATCATTGACAAGTTGCATGAAGTCCGCCTTGAGAATAGTCCGGCACCTCTTTAAAAAAAGACCTGTAAAGCCATCAGGGCCTGGAGCACGGTCACTCGGCATATTCATAATTACAGTATCAACCTCAGAATCCGTGAACGGCAGAGATAGATCCTCCAGACCATCAAATTTTTGAATTAAATTTGGCAGATCAAAACCCATTTGTATTCCTTTTGCATGTCCCATGCGCTGATTGAAATCCGACCAAAACATGCCCGCCAACATTTGATGGTCCGAAACCACCTCACCCGCCGAATTCTTGATGGAAGAAATCGTATTCCGTCGGTACCTTTCTGTGGCCATAGCGTGAAAGAACTTAGAATTTTCCTCCGCCACCTTAATGCTTCTGATGGTACAGCGTTGTTTCCAATAAATATACTCCCAATGCAGGATATCCTGCAGGTGCAACTTAACTATTCGCCTGAAATTGAGTTCGGGCCAACTTAAAGGCCGGATCTCCTCCAACTCATCAAAGAATAGAATAACTTTGTTGCAATCAACAATTAACGCCTTAACTGTAGACAGATTTAAATGCCATTTCTTTAAAGCATGTCAGAGCGCCTTGAATTTGGCAGAGATCGTTAAAGCAGCTGTAGACTTACGTACAGTCCTGTCCCAAACCTGATCAACACACTCATAAAACCCAGGTAAGTCAACCCAGTAATTTTCAAAATGAAACACTTTAGCTTTGGGAATGGCTGTGGCAATAGTGACCACACAGGGAACATGATCCGATGCTGTTCGCGCAAGAGGCAGGACCAAAGTGTTTGGGTGTTCAGACGTCCAAGCAACCGAAGTGAAAAACCAGTCAATTTGTTCAAGAAGGGGCTGGGATTGCATATTTGACCAAGTAAATTGTCTGCCTTTAATTGGCAGCTCTACAAGGCCCAAATGGCCTATGATTTCATTAAACGGAAAAATGTCATTGACATTTCCACCTGGCAGGTTGCGGTTTTCGAGCAATCTCATAAAGTTAAAATCCCCCAAAAGAAGCCATTTGTCATCACAATTAATGTCCAAATTATATAACCACTGCACGAACTCATCTCTGGCAGGACTTTGACAAGGACCATAGACAGTCACTAGTTTCCAAACTTCCGATGTATGCTTGGAAAGAAACTCCACAATAATACCAAAAGGTTTGGCCTCAATTAACTTGCCCTCAAAAAAAGAAGAATTCCAGATAATAACCATACCAGCTAACGCACCAACCGAAGGCACATATGCAAAATTGTCAAAACGTCTAGGACAGAACTTCCTAATGAACCTATGATCAATATGCATACACTGAGTTTCTTGCAGGCAAACCACAGAGCAACCACTTTCATCAATTTTCTGTTTAACAGCAAGCTGTCGCGCTTCAGAATTAAGGCCACGCACGTTCCAACATAGAACCTTCCATTCTTTAAACTCAGACTGACTCATTACAAACCAAAATAAGTAGCAGCAAAAGTAGACCACACAATGATCCACATAGACCAGTTAAACATAGCAGAAATATTCGACACATAAGGACATAAATAAAGATAGATGGCGTTTAAAGCGGTACGCCATGCACCAGAAGGCATATGAATGCAATCAAACATCAGAACCCTTGCTGCTTGTAGACTGAGCTGGATTAGCAACAAGCTTATCCGCAGATATCTTCTCCAGGGCAATGCGCAGGCGAGCCCCAATACGCTGGAGTTCAGAGATGGAAGTTGGTGGTGGCACTGAAGTAGCTCCATCCGACTGAGCCGACTTGGTCTTGCATTTCTTTGGAGTGTGTGGATACCTGTTCAGACCAGAAGATTTACTGGTGCAACTGCCTGGCAGACGGTAGCCATCCCTTAAGGCACTGAGCCTTGCACTGCGACGAACCTCAGTGTCCACCAAAGCCGTAGCCTTCTGCTTGCGTTCACGTTTCAGAGTGACTTTAGGTGCAGCAGTGAACTCAAAAGATTGAGAGATGGGCTCAGAAATATCATGAAAGCAGAGTGCCCTAGCCACTGGCCTTTTCACATGAGGAAATAAGAGCATTGGCACTGGAAGAAACAGGCATAGGTGACAGAACCATACTGTGACCCAAACCATTAAAGCAGTCATCCCAATACTTGCTAGATAGCAAGACTGAACCAAAACCAAACTTGAACATGAGCTTAGGAATTTCAGAAAAATAGAGAGAGGGCATTATCTTCTCAAAAGATCGCTTCCACGGCATGTCAGGAGGCAGGACCGGCCCAAAGATAGTGAGAACCTGCCCAATATGCAGAGGAGGCTGCAAAGGAACCCTAGGTGGCTGAAACATGACCATGTCATTCACAGGCTGGTTATTAACTGAATCATCCGAGACTTGCAGGACCATTGATGCTTGCGACTGCTCTACAACCACATGATTCTCCTCCACAAGCTCCTGCTGAACATCATGCAATTCATCATGCAGAGCATCCTGGTGCTGAGGCGCATGGTTATGATCAGGAGGTGGTAACTCATCCCAGCCAATCTCAGGAAATTTAGGCATAACCCAGTTATGGTTATGAAAATGCAAGTGTCCAGGGAGAGGATGCAGGTTGCCATCCAGGGGCATAGGGTCCTCATCAGCTGGTAGAATATCAGCAAAGTCCGTAGAG
Organism: Triticum dicoccoides; assembly: GCF_002162155.2. Classification (NCBI taxonomy): domain Eukaryota; kingdom Viridiplantae; phylum Streptophyta; class Magnoliopsida; order Poales; family Poaceae; genus Triticum; species Triticum dicoccoides. Next base: position 363,426,811 of record NC_041381.1, on the reverse strand, counting down.
AATATGTATATTGGAGCAGACCAAGAGATGTGGGAACCACCAAAGTCAGCAAACTCTCGATACACAACATCCCTTGGCACTAAAGTGGTTGCAGGGAAGGAAACATACACCAAAGTACGCACAAGCAGAGGATCATCCTGGTGCCAATGATGAAAGCGGCCAAAAGTGCTAACAGCATCCGAAATAAACTATGTGTGCCTATAGTCCAGGGGTATTCCAACAATCATAACCCAGCCCCGACGAAAACCTTGGATAGCTCTGTAGTTAATACCCTCATCATGCGGCACAAATCTAACGAATCTGTCGTTGCCAAGATCGAACAGAGGATGATCAACTAGAGCTTGCCTAGCAAACGCGCTATTGAAATGGAAGAGACCAACTCCTTGAATCCAAGGCTGAGCATCAAGAACAGCGCGGCCAAGATTATGAACAACAAAATTACTGACCAAATTTCTGAAGATGAGTGTTTCTTCAGGCAGAGGAGCAGGCTCAACAATTGCAATGGCGTAGTCTTCATGCTGGCGATCAGGAGCCACAGCAGGTGAGTAGAAAGTGCGTGGGAGTCGCCGTGGAACACCATCGATGATCTCAAAACCATTGGGGACGAATGGCGTGGGGTCAAGAGCAAAGGTGGCCATTGTTGGATTGAGAGCAACCTCTGTTGGCGAAGAAGAATCGCTAGAGGGTGGCAGCAAGATGGACGGTGACAACGGTGGAGCTGGTGGTACGGTGGGCGGCGGTGTTGAGGTAGGTGGCAGAGGCGTGATGGGCAGTGGCTCTGCGGGCAATGGTGGAGGCGACGGGGTGGCAGGCGTGATAGGACTGGGCAGAGACCCTAGGGTGAAAACCGAGGCGGCGGGCGAGTATATCTCCGCTGACCGATCCGGAGAAACCAAGTTGGCCCGTGGGACCCACTTGTAGGTTGGGGAAGTCCCAGAGCCAGAACACCCCTTGGCTCTGCGGCCCAATTTAAAACAACGACGGCATCTGACTTGCTTGGTGCACGAATTTGTGTGGTGCAACATAGACAAGCAATTCTGGCACTTCCACACATTGAACACAATATCATCAATAATGTCATTAAACCTAGCAGAGTCTCCCGGAGAATCAACAATCAGTTGAGAATAAACTCCAGACGAAGAAATCGGCTTATCCGAAAGCGGCACTAATGGTTGGGCCGCAACTTGGGCCGTAGAAGCCATGCATGATGCCGGATCCCCATGTTGGGCCTGAGATCCATGATGGGTCGGAGTTTTCGGTGCAACATCTTGCAAATCATCCAAAACAATGGCAAAGCAGGTGGGTATCATCCTGGAAATGACGGTCGTATTTTTGGCAGGGACGTTGATCATACCAAAAGAGATGGGTGGCGTAGCCACCGTCCACTAGAGATTGGTCGCCGGCGGTGATGGCAAGATCACCTTCTCAGAAGGATTAATGTCATAGCCAGCCTCAGCAATCGTGTCAACAAGGATCTGAGAAGCTGGATATCTATAACCCTTACAAGCAGGGTACTGATGAAACGTGGCAAAGGAGATTTTCTTCCGTGAAGAGAAATCCGATCTAAGAGAAGACTTTGATGGAGGTTTATGCATAGCAATCAAACCCAAAGTTGCACGCTTTTCAGAGGGACTAACTAGAATCCACTCAGCGTCACATTCCTTTCTCCAGATCCCTAACTCACGTCTCCAATTTGGTCCACCATTTCCCCAAAGATGAAAATAACATTTGAATTGCGGGCAGGCATATGATCTCAACTTGAGGATGTATAGGCCAACTTGCTTGCAGGAAACAAAGAAAGAAAATACCTTGCCCTTGATGAGTTGGACCGACAAATCAATGGCTGATCCGCCAATCGCCGATTCCAAAGCAGCCGCCACAGAATCCTCATCAAGACGAAAAACATGTTGGCTAAATGACACAACCATAATGAAATGGCTCGTGTCATCCGAGGGGTGAATAGATTTCCCACAAGAAAAGAAAACCTTATCCGCAAAGATGGAGCCCGCAGAGAAATCCAAATCCAACATTGATCCACCAGAGGCACCCATAGGAGATGGGTATAAACATGTAGATCGGAGTACACCAGAGAAGATGAGTGGAGAAGATCCAGGAATCACTGGCTAGAAGTGGAGATCGCCGGAAAACCTAGGCCGTAGGTGGGGAGGGTGGGTGGGTGGTGGGAGAGCCATGTGAGTAGTTTCCCCTAGAGAAAATTTAGTTAAAAGTTGATAGTAGCAATTATGTGGACTGGGTCCGTAAACTGAGGATTGTCCTCATTGCTGCACAGAAGGATTATGTCCTTCATGCACTGCTCGGTGTGTTGAACCTCGAACGTCGTCTATGGATGTTGCGAACATCTGACATACACGTTTTGATGACTACGTGATAGTTCCGTGTGTAATGCTAAACGATTTAGAATTGAGGCGCCGAAGATGTTTTTGAAACGTCGCGGAACATATGAGATGTTCCAAGGGCTGAAATTGGGATTTCAGGCTCGTGGCCATGTCAAGAGGTATGAGACCTCCGACAAGTTTCTTAGCCTGCAAACTAAGGGAGAAAAGCTCAATCGTTGAGCATGTGCTCAGATTGTCTGAGTACTACAATCGCTTGAATCGAGTGGGAGTTAATCTTATGAGATGGTGATGGTTCTCCAAAGTCACTGCCACCAAGCTACTAGAGCTTCGTGATGAACTATAACATATCAGGGATATATATGATTATCCTTGAGCTATTCATGATGTTTGACACTGCGAAAGTAGAAATCAAGTAGGAGCATCAATTGTTGATGGTTAGTAAAACCACTAGTTTCAAGAAGGGCAAGGGCAAGAAAGGATACTTCATGAAACGGCAAATCAGTTGCTGCTCTAGTGAAGAAACCCAAGGTTGAACCCAAACCCGAGACAAAGTGCTTCTGTAATGAGGGGAACGGTCACTGAAGGGGAACTACCATAGATACTTGGTAGATGAGAAGGCTGGCAAGGTCGACAGAAGTATATTGGATATACATTATATTATGTGTACTTTACTAGTACTCCTAGTGGAACTAGGGTATTAGATACCGGCTCGGTTGCTAAGTGTTAGTAACTCAAAATAAAAGGCTACGAAATAAACGGAGACTAGCTAAAGGCGAGGTGACGATATGTGTTGGAAGTTTTTCCAAGGTTGATGTGATCAAACATCACATGCTCCCTCTGCCATCAGGATTGGTGTTAAACCTAAATAATTGTTATTTGGTGTTTGCGTTGAGCATAGACATGATTGGATTATGTTTATCACAATATGGTTATTCATTTAAGGAGAATAATGGTTACTCTGTTTATTTGAATAAATACCTTCAATGGTATTGCACCTAAAATGAATGGTTTATCGAATCTCGATCGTACTGATATACATGTTCATGCCAAAAGATATAAGATAGTAATAATATGATAGTACCACTTACTTATGGCACTGCCATTTGAGTCATATTGGTATAAAACACATGAAGAAGATCCATGTTGATGGATCTTTGGACTCACTCTTTTTTTTGAAAGGTTTGGGACATGCGAACCATGTCTATTGGTATATACGCATGAAGAAACTCCATGCAGATGGATCGTTTGGACTCACTTGATTTTGAATCACTTGCAACATGCAAATCATACCACATGGGCAAGATGAGTGAAAGGCCTCATTTTCACTGAGATGGAACAAGAAAGCATCTTGTTGGAAGTAATGCATTTTGATGTGTGCAGTCCAATGAGTGCTAAGGCACGTAGTGGATATCGTTATGCTCTTACTTCACAGATGATTTGAGTAGATGCTAAGTATATTTACTTGATGAAACACAAGTCTGAATTATTGAAAGGTTCAAGTAATTTCAGAGTGAAGTTGAAGATCGCCGTGACAAGAGGATAAAATGTCTATGATACGATCATAGAGATGCTTATCTGAGTGTCGAGTTCGGTACACAATTAAGACACTGTGGAAATTGTTTCACAACTAATGCCGCCTCGAACACCATAGTGTGATGGTGTGTCCGAACATCATAGCTGCACCCTATTGGATATTGTGCATACCATGATGTCTCTTACTGAATTACCACTATCGTTTATGGGTTAGGCATTTGAGACAACTGCATTCACTTTAAATAGGGCACCACGTAATTCCATTGAGATGACACCTGAACTATGGTTTAGAGAAACCTAAGATGTCGTTTCTTAAAAGTTTGGGATTGTGACGCTTATGTGAAAAGGTTTCAGCCTGATAAGCTCGAAGCCAAAGCAGATGAATGCATCTTCATAGGACACCCAAAATAGTTGGGTATACATCCTATCTCAGATCTGGAAGCAAAAGTGATTGTTTCTAGAAATGGGTCCTTTCTCGAGGAAAAGTTTCTCTCAAAAGAATTGAGTGGGAGGATGGTGGATACTTGATGAGGTTATTGAACCATCACTTCAACCACTGTGTAGTAGGGCACATGAAGTTGTTCCTGTGGCGCCTACACCAATTGAAGTGGAAGCTGATGATAGTGATCATGAAACTTCAGATCAAGTCACTACCAAACCTCGTAGGTCGACAAGTACGCGTACTACTTCAGAGTGGTATGGTAATCCTGTCTTGGAAGTCATGTTGCTAGACAATAATGAACCTATGAGCTATGGAAAAGCGACGGTGGGCCCGGATTCCGACAAATGGCTCGAGGCCATAAAATCTAAGAGAGGATCCATGTATGAAAACAAAGTGTAGACTTTAGAAGAACTACTTAATGGTCGTAAGGCTGTTGGGTATAAATGGATTTTAAAAGGAAGATGGACAATGATGGTAAGTGTCACCATTAAGAAAGCTCGACTTGTCGCTAGGATGTTTTCCGACAAGTTCAAGGAGTTGACTATGATGAGACCTTTTTACTCATAGTGATGCTAAGAATATGTTGGAATTATATTAGCAGTTACTGCATTATTTATGAAATCTTGTAGATAGGATGTTAAAACATTGTTTCCTCAATGATTTTCTTGAGGAAAGGTTGTATGTGATACAACCAGAAGGTTTTGTCAATCCTAAAAGATGCTAACAAGTATGCAAATCTCCAACTATCCTTCTAAGGACTGGAGTAAGCATCTCGGAGTTGGAATATACGCTTTGATGAGATGATCAAAGATTTTGGGTTTATACAAAGTTTATGAGAAACTTGTATTTCCAAAGAAGTGAGTGGGAGCACTATAGAATTTTTGATGAGTATATGTTGTTAATATATTGTTGATCAGAAACGATGTAGAATTTCTGGAAAGCATATAGGGTTGTTTGAGAAGTGTTTTTCAATGGAAAACCTGGATTAAGCTACTTGAACATTGAGCATCAAGATATATAAGGATAGATAAAAAATGCTTAATAGTACTTTCAAATGAATACATATCATGACAAGATTTTGAAGGAGTTCAAAATAGATCAACAAAGAAGGAATTCTTGGATGTGTTATAAGGTGTGAGTATTGAGTAAGACTAAAGACCTGACCACGGCAGGAGAGAGAGAAAGGACGAAGGTCGTCCCCTATGCTTTAGACGTAGGCTCTACAGTATGCTATGCCGTGTAACGCACCTGAAGTGTGTCTTTCCATGAGTCAGTCAAGGGGTACAAGAGTGATCCAGGAATGGATCATAGGACAGTGGTCAAAGTTATCCTTCATAACTAGTGGACAAAGGAATTTTCTCGATTATGGAGGTGGTAAAAGAGTTTGTCGTAAAGGGTTACATCGATGCAAACTTTGACATAAATCTGGATGATTAATGAGCTCAATGTGACAAATGAGTTAGCCACGGGATCATGCGTTACGGAACGAGTAAAGTGACTTGCCGGTAACGAGATTGAACAAGGTATAGGGATACTGACGATCGAATCTCGGGCAAGTAACATACTGATGGACAAAGGGAATTGTGTACGGGATTGATTGAATCCCCGACATCGTGGTTCATCCGATGAGATCATGGTGGAACATGTGGGAGCCAATATGGGTATCCAGATCCTTCTATTGGTTATTGGCCGGAGAGGTATCTCGGTCATGTCTGCATGGTTCCTGAACCCGTAGGGTCTACACACTTAAGGTTCAGTGATGCTAAAGTTGTAATGGGAATAGTATGTGGTTACCGACGGTTGTTCAGAGTCCCGAATGAGATCCCGGACATGACGAGGAACTCCGGAATGGTCCGGAGGTGAAGATCAATATATTGGACGAAGGGTATTGGAGTTCGAAAGTGTTCTGGAGGTACCGGGCTATGGCCAGCATGACCGATAGGTGTTTCGGGGCCCCCGACAAGTGTTGCACAGCCTCATGAGCCAAGGGGAGGGGGCAAACCAGCCCACTAAGGGGCTGTGTGCCCCCACACACTTTCCCACGTTGCTTGGGGAGGTGGGGCGCCTCCACCTGGCTTGGGAGGCAAGCCTCCACCTGCTTGGCTTGGGCGGAAAGTCTCCCTAGGGTTTCCCTAGGGAGATCCAATCTTCCCTAGCCGCCGCCCCCCTAGGGGAAACCCTAGGGCGCCTCCTCCTCCCCCCTTCCCCCTATATACAGTGAGGGAGAGAGAGGGCAGCCACACCCTCACACGCCCTAGTGCTGCCCTTCCTCTCATTCCTACACCTCTTCCTCCTCCGTAGTGCTTAGTGAAGCTCTGCCGGAGAACCACGAGCTCTATCACCACCACACCGTCGTGCTGCCGGAGTTCTCCCTCAACTTCTCCTCTCCCCTTGCTGGATCAAGAAGGAGGAGACGTCCCCGGGCTGTACGTGTGTTGAACACGGAGGCGCCGTCCATTCGGTGCTTGTATCAGGTCTTCCACGATTTGAATCGCCGCGAGTACGACTCCATCAATCGCGTTCTTGTAACGCTTCCGCTTAGCAATCTTCAAAGGTATGAAGATGCACTCCCTCTCTCTCGTTGCTAGCATCTCCTAGATTGTTGTTTGTGACACATAGGAAAATTTTGAATTATTACTACGTTCCCCTATAGAATGATGTGATGGACAAGACCCATTCGTTAGCTTAGCATTATGATTGTTCAGTTTTATTGCTATTGCTTTCTTCGTGTCAAATACATATTCCTCCGACTATGAGATTATGCAACTACCGGATACTGGAGGAATGCCTTGTGTGCTATCAAACGTCACAACGTAACTGGGTAATTGTAAAGATGCTCTACAGGTATCTCCAAAGGTGTTTGTTGGGTTGGCATAGATCGAGATTAGGAATTTTCACTTCGAGTATCAGAGAGGTATCTCCGGGACCTCTCGGTAATACACATCATAAGAAGCCTTGCAAGCAAAGTGACTAATGAGTTAGTTGCATGATGATGTATTACAAAACGAGTAAAGAGACTTTCCAGTAACGAGATTGAACTAGGTATGAAGATACCGATGATCGAATCTCGGGCAAATAACATACCGATGGCAACGGGAATAACGTATGTTGTCATTACGGTTCAACCGATAAAGATCTTCGTAGAATATGTAGGAGCCAATATGAGCATCTGGGTTCCGCTATTCGTTATTAAACAGAGAGGTGTCTCGGTCATGTCTACATAGTTCTCGAACCCGTAGGGTCTGCATGCTTAACGTTCGATGACGATTTTGTATTATATGAGTGATGTGATTTGATGACCGAATGTTGTTCGAAGTCCCGGATGAGACCACGGACATGACAAGGAGTCTCGAAATGGTCGAGAGGTAAAGATTGATATATAGGACGATAGTATTCGGACACCGGAAGTGTTCTATAGGGTACCGGGTACATATCGGGTCAAAGGAAGGGATTCCGGGTACCCTCGGCAAAAGATATGGGCCTAATGGGCCAAGAGGGGAAACACAACAGCCAGCAGGGGCTGCTATGCCCCCCATATGGGTCGAACCAGAGGAGAAGGAAAGAAGAGAAGAGAGAAGGAAGGGGAGGGATTCGTCCTCCCCCTTCCTTCCCTCCTCCCTCCTCCTTCCTTCCCCCTTCGGAACTTATCGAAGGGGGGAGGCCGAATTGGGGACGCGCCCAAGTAGGATTCCTCCTACTTGGGGCGCCCCTTGCTGCTCCCCTCCCTGTCCCACCTATATATACATGGGGGGGCACCTAGAACACACACAAACAATTGTTAGCCGTGTGCAACGCCCCCTCCACAGTTTACGCCTCCGGTGATATCTTCCTAGTGCTTAGGCAAAGCCCTACGCGGATGACTTCACCATCACCGTCACCTCATGGGGAACGTAGCATGCAATTTCAAAAAATTCCTACGATCACACAAGATCTATCTAGGAGATGCATAGCAACGAGAGGGGAGAGTGTGTCCATGTACCCTCGTAGACCGAAAGCGGAAGCGTAAGTTAACGCGGTTGATGTAGTCGAACGTCTTCACGATCTAACCGATCCAAGTACCAAACATATGGCACCTCCGTGTTCAGAACACGTTCAGCTTGATGACGTCCCTCAAACTGTTGATCCAGTAGAGGGTTGAGGGAGAGTTCCATCAGCACGACTACATGGTGACGGTGTTGATGATGTGATTCGCGCAGGGCTTCGCCTAAGCACTACGACGCTATGACTGGAGGAGTAAACTGTGGAGGGGGGCACCGCACACGTCAAAGAGAACAATTGTTGTGCCTTCGGGGTGCCCCCCCCC
>NC_041381.1:363414215-363417909 GCF_002162155.2 Triticum dicoccoides | reverse complement strand
GGAGGAGGGGAGGAGGCGGCCGGCCAAGGGGCGCGCCAAGTGTGGGAGTCCTACTAGGACTCCTTAGTCCTAGTAGGATTCCCCTTTCCTTTTCCGGAGAGGGGAGAAGGGGAAAGGTGGAGAGGGAGAAGGAAAGAGGGGGGAGCCTCCACCCCTTGTCCAATTCGGACTGGGCTTGGGGGGCGCGCGCCACCTCCCCGCCGCTACCTCCTCTTCTCCACTAAGGCCCATGCAGGCCCATTAACCCCCCGGTGGGTTCCGGTAACCTCCCGGTACTCCGAAAAATGTCCGAACCTTTCCGAAACCATTCCGGTGTCCGAACATAACCTTCCAATATATCAATATTTACCTCTCGACCATTTCGAGACTCCTCGTCGTGTCCGTAATCTCATTCGGGACTCCGAACAAACTTCGGTCATCAAAAACACATAACTCATAATACAAATCATCATCGAATGTTAAGCGTGCGGACCCTACGGGTTCGAGAACTATGTAGATATGATCGAGACACATCACCGATCAATAACCAATAGCAGAACCTAGATGCTCATATTGGCTCCTACATATTCTACGAAGATCTTTATCGGTCAAACCACACAACAACATATGTTGTTCCCTTTGTCATTGGCATGTTACTTGCCCAAGATTTGATCGTTGGTATCTTTATACCTAGTTCAATCTCGTTACCGGAAAGTCTCTTTACTTGTTTTGTAATGCTTCATCCCGCAACTAACTCATTAGTCACATTGCTTGCAAGGCTTATAGTGATGAGCATTACCGAGAGGGCCCAGAGATACCTCTCCGATACACGGAGTGACAAATCCTAATCTTGATCTATGCCAACCCAACAAACACCTTCGGAGACACCTGTAGAGCTTCTTTATAATCACCCAGTTGCGTTGTGACGTTTGATAGCACACGAGGTGTTCCTCCGGTATTCGGAAGTTGCATAGTCTCATAGTCAGAGGAATATGTATAAGTCGTAAAGAAAGAAATAGCAATAAAACTTAACGATCATTATGCTAAGCTAACCGATGGGTCTTGTCCATCACATCATTATCTAATGATGTGATCCCGTTCATCAAATGACAACTGTCGGTGTACTAGGGTAGGGGTACCCTATTACCCCGAACTCGTGCACGGGCAGTTGCAGCGCCCCGCGGCAAGGCTTGCCGGGTGACCGCCAGGACCCTCCGTGGTTCCCTTGAAGACCATTCAAGAACAAAGTACTCAAACCAAGGCCCCGGCAAGAGGAGCTTGCCGGGAAGGCCAACCAAGGCCCCGGTAAGAGGAGCTTGCCGGGAAGGCCAACCAAGGCCCCAGCAAGAGGATCTTGCCGGGAAGAGACAAGACCCCGGCAAGAGGAGCTTGCCGGGAAGGCCACTCAAGGCATACCAAGAAAGCTTGCCGCGACGTGCCCTGCGTCCCGGCAAGATCCGGCGAGCGACAAGCTTCCGGACGCGACAAGACGACGGCCGCGGCAAGGAGCTTGCCGCGGGAAACCCCCACTTCGTGCCCGCGCTCCAGCTTACCTGCTAACGTGTCGCTCTGGGACTCTCCCAAGCACACGTGGCGGGAGGCCGTGCAGCTAGGGGTACGTGGTGGCAAGCGGAGATGAATAGAAGCCCATCGTGGCAAACGGTGGCACTCCTAACGGTCACCTTTTGCACTGTATAGGAGACTCAGACAGGCATTTAATGCCCTTGTCCCCAGCCGTCAGAGTTAGGTAGGGCGCACTGTATCCACAGTAGCGGTAGCTGCACCTACCGCATCCTTTTCCATTTTTACCCTTCTTGTCTACGTTGCCCCCTGTCGGTGACCCCTTGAGAGTATAAAAGGAGGCCCAAGCGCAACATAGAGGAGGGTTGAAAAAGGTTCGGAGGTTCGGCCAGTCCGGCTCATTCAACACCAGGAACACTCTCACGCTCAGTCCGACAGCGTCCATCGCTCCTGAGCAAGAATCCAATATACAAAAACAAGCAGCAGTAGGGTTTTACGCATCCGTGCGGCCCGAAGCTGGGTAAAATCGCCCGCGTGCACTGCCTCGATCCGCTCTTTGTGCGCTCTCTGCCCCCCCCCCCCACCGAACCGAAAGGGGCCCTGTCCCCATAGGTGTTGGTGGGAATCAGCATCGCCCCCTACATCTCTGGCGCGCCAGGTAGGGGGCGTCGAGATCGTGCGAACCCGATCCGGCGTGCACGCAAGCTAAATCTTCATCGTCATGGCTCCCAAGGAGCGGGCGAGCAAAAGAACGACGCCAGTGCGGCGACGGGAAAAGCTAAGTCATGCAAAACTTTAGATATTTCCTTACTATATAAGGTTATCCGCCTCGGAGATCTTGTTCTTTGTACGGAAAACCTATGCGCGGAGGAATCAACTCGTAGCTAGTCGCGCCCTTACTTTGTTTCGAGTCCGCTCAACAACTTAAGTGAGCTGCTAGCACCCTTACTTTGCTTCGAGTCCGCTCAGCAACTTAAGTGAGCCGCTAGCGCCCTTACTTTGTTTTCGAGTCCGCTCAACAACTTAAGCGAGCTGCAACTAGTTGCGACAAGATTGCTTGTCGGTAGCGACCCCGCCAGCAGGCTGCTGAAGTTCCGCACTCGGCGCTCGCGGCAAGGGTGCCTGCACCGGCAAGTTTCCCTAGAAAGCGTAGGGTGGACGTACAAAGAGGGGTTGAACAGGAAGATAGCATGCGCTATTTATTTGAGATTTCTGCATAGACCTGTATGCCGAGGAGCCTTCTCGGGGCTAGTTGCGCTCCATGATTGCCTCGAGTCCGCTCGGCAACTTGTGCGGTTGCGCTAGAACCAAGAAGGTAAACCTTTCCGGGAGGCGTTGTTCCCGAATAGCCGCTAAGGGCCCGTTCCCTCAAGCGCTACTGGCTGGATCGTATGCACCGGAAAGCATTCCAGCAGGCATAGGGAATATACAGCAAAAGTCAAAATTCGCAAGCAAGTTAAGTGCACTTTGGATGCTAATCACTTGCTATGTTTGAACGCAGTTATGGCCCGGGGGATGGCAACGCCCTTAGGGCCAATCTTTTCGGCGTCAAGAACGACGAAGCTCTTCGCCATAAGCCTTTCCGGCAACGATCCTGCCGGGAGCCGGTGTCAAGAGCGACGAATTTCTTCGCCCTAAGTCTTTCCGACAATGATCTTGCCGGAAGCCGGCGTCAAGAACGACGACGCTCTTCGCCATAAGCCTTTCCGGCAACGATCCTGCCGGGAGCCGGTGTCAAGAGCGACGAAGTTCTTCGCCCTAAGCCTTTCCGGCAACGATCTTGCCGGAAGCCGGCGTCAAGAATAATGACGCTCTTCGCCATAAGCCTTTCCGGCAACAATCCTGCCGGGAGCCGGTGTCAAGAGCGACAAAGTTCTCTGCCCTAAGCCTTCCTGGCAATGAGCTTGCCGGAAGCCGGCATCGAGAACGTCAAAGTTCTCTGCTGAAGATAAAAGCCTTCCTGGCAACGAGCTTGCCGGAAGCCAGCATCGAGAACATCAAAGTTCTCTGCTGAAGATAAAAGCCTTCCTGGCAACAAGCTTGCCGGAAGCCGGCATCGAGAACGTCAAAGTTCTCTGCTGAAGATAAAAGCCTTCCTGGCAACAAGCTTGCCGGAAGCCGGCATCGAGAACGTCAAAGTTCTCTGCTGAAGATAAAAGCCTTCCTGGCAACGAGCTTGCCGGAAGCCGGCATC
>NC_041381.1:363404854-363413985 GCF_002162155.2 Triticum dicoccoides | reverse complement strand
TGAAGATAAAAGCCTTCCTGGCAACAAGCTTGCCGGAAGCCGGCATCGAGAACGTCAAATTTCTCTGCTGAAGATAAAAGCCTTCCTGGCAACGAGCTTGCCGGAAGCCGGCATCGAGAACGTCAAAGTTCTCTGCTGAACATAAAAGCCTTCCTGGCAACAAGCTTGCCAGAAGCCGGCATCGAGAACGTCAAAGTTCTCTGCTGAAGATAAAAGCCTTCCTGGCAACGAGCTTGCCGAAAGCCGGCATCGAGAACGTCAAAGTTCTCTGCTGAAGATAAAAGCCTTCCTGGCGACCAGCTTGCCGGAAGCCGGCATCGAGAACGACAAAGTTCTCTGCTGAGGATAAAAGCCTTCCCGGCAAGCCAGTATCGCTGGGGGCTGTGAGTGCCAAGAATCGTCCACAGCAAACCAGAGTTTCCGGGGGCTGCAATATCAGATAAGTCTTTCATCCCTCATCATGCATCCTCTTATGGACTGGGGAATGTGAAACCACGTTTCTTCCTAGAAACTGCCGTGCTCCCTCGACTCTAGGCCCTGGGGCTCGATCTCGGGGCCAAGTTTGGTCATAGTCGTGGCAGCAAAGGGATGAAACAAGGAGAATGCACCCACCTCGTTCCTGCCTCCGTTAAAAGCGTGAGAAAGGTTGAGCGACGTGGGAAGGCGACAGGGCCTGTTGCCGGGAGATGAAATGTCTGTCCGAGGGATACCAAGGATTTGCCCCTTTGGCGTGGGTGTAACTCGCGAGACAAATAACCCGGCAAGCATTCCCCTTTTCATTAAAAAAACATCCCACTCAGGTACAGTCCATAGAGGATGGAAAACATGAAGAGAGGATTGCAAGTTCTAGATACAACTAAGGCCCGAAGGCTTACAAATTAAAAAGATAAGGTGCCCGTAATCCCTTTCCTGTCCCTCTTTTCAGGAGGCAGGTCAAGGAGGCAAAAAGGGCAAAAGGAGTGCCTAGGCGAGCTACGGGTGCCAGAAGACACCAAGGGAACATCCCGGGGGCCGTCCGAAGGCTGGACGGCGACGGCGGCGCCGGAAGCGGGGCTCGAAGACGGGGCGACAGGACGTCAGCACGCTGTCGAGGGCACCACGCCCTCGTACTCCGGCTTGACGGCCTTGTCGCCTGCCCTCTTCCCCTTCCGCAGCCTCCCTACGCCAGCCGCCCAAGGAGACGACCCCGAGGAGTTCGAGAAGCCGGCGACGCGGATGATGGAGTCGCCGGTGCCGCGCAAGGCGGCACCCGACGCCTAGTCGGACCCGCTACCCCGCCGCCCGCTACCCTCGTCGTCGCTGTCGCTCCCCTCCTCGTCGCTCTCGCTCGAGGAGGAGCCTTCGCTGTCGGAGGAGCTGTCCACGCAGCACTTCGCCCAAGTGCCGAAGCACCCGAAGGCCTTGACGGAGTGGAGATCGCCCTCCATCAACTTAAAATGGAGGGTAAACCCCTCCGTCAAGCTGTGGATGCGGGCGAACGTCTTCCACCCTCGATCAAGATACATCACATTAGGGGCTGGGAATGCAACACGGACTCGCGTGCCGTTGATCCCACAGCCCCTCATGTGCAACCTCAGCGTCTCGGGCGGGTCCACTTCCATCGCGCGCGCAAATGGAGCTGGAAGACGGAGGCGACGACGAGGCGCCCGGCGCAGCCTGACGATGAACTTGCAAGGGTCGTCTCCTATATGGACCACCGTGGGGGGAGGAGCCGCCGGCGGAGGTGAAGCTGACGTGCCGCCCCGTCCGCCTCTTCCCCGAGCGCCTCGACCTCGTCCTCGACCTCGTCCGCGACCTCGCCCCCTCCCTCTTCCCCTTATGACTGGCTCTACCACCACGGGCGCGGAAGAGGGAGAGATGCGCTGTCTGGCGGCGACCCTCGCCGCCACCGATGAAGAGCCTGGGTTCCCTTTCTCCATGGCAGATGAGAGAAAGGGGAGCAGAAGGTGGAGAAAGGAGAAGATGAGAGAGTGCGGGTTTCTGTGCTCCCATCCCGCTCTTTATAAAGGAGCGAGGTGGGGGCTCGGCCGCCCTGCTCAGCGAATCAAGGCACGGGAGGGGCAGGGAGTCGGGGCCAACCCGCTCGCGACGGCCCAGTTTCCCACTCCACCGTCCGTGACCCCAAGCGCATGGGAGCCGCGTGGCGGGGATGCAGAACTAAGGCGACATATGAGGCGGCCTCGCTCCGCCCCGTGAACGCGGGGAGTGGACGTCCCGAAAACCGCGCACCGGCCCCGTCCAGTAAATGCACCACGCCCTCACACCTACCTCCGTTTAAGGAGGAGGGCATGAACCGTCTCCATCATCGTGGCCTGACGCATGCTCGGGGGGCTTAGCCCCACGCACGCCACCCATGATCTCTCCCACGACACCGCGTTTGACGCGTGCCGTTCTCGGCGTGCGCGGTGGGAGTGGAGTTAGATTCGGCATGACCTAGGCCGCGCGTGCCCGTGCACTGTTTTGGGCCTGGCCCAACAGCGCTCGGCACCGTCTGTGGCCCAGGCCCGGGGGCTCCTGTCGGTGTACTAGGGTAGGGGTACCCTATTACCCCGAACTCGTGCACGGGCAGTTGCAGCGCCCCGCGGCAAGGCTTGCCGGGTGACCGCCAGGACCCTCCGTGGTTCCCTTGAAGACCATTCAAGAACAAAGTACTCAAACCAAGGCCCCGGCTAGAGGAGCTTGCCGGGAAGGCCAACCAAGGCCTCGGCAAGAGGAGCTTGCCGGGAAGGCCAACCAAGGCCCCGGCAAGAGGATCTTGCCGGGAAGAGACAAGACCCCGGCAAGAGGAGCTTGCCGGGAAGGCCACTCAAGGCATACCAAGAAAGCTTGCCGCGACGCGCCCTGTGTCCCGGCAAGATCCGGCGAGCGACAAGCTTCCGGACGCGACAAGACGACGGCCGCGGCAAGGAGCTTGCCGCGGGAAACCCCCACTTCATGCCCGCGCTCCAGCTTACCTGCTAACGTGTCGCTCTGGGACTCTCCCAAGCACACGTGGCGGGAGGCCGTGCAGCTAGGGGTACGTGGTGGCAAGCGGAGATGAATAGAAGCCCATCGTGGCAAACGGTGGCACTCCTAACGGTCACCTTTTGCACTGTTTAGGAGACTCAGACAGGCATTTAATGCCCTTGTCCCCTGCCGTCAGAGTTAGGTAGGGCGCACTGTATCCACAGTAGCGGTAGCTGCACCTACCGCATCCTTTTCCATATTTACCCTTCTTGTCTACGTTGCCCCCTGTCGGTGACCCCTTGAGAGTATAAAAGGAGGCCCAAGCGCAACGTAGAGGAGGGTTGGAAAAGGTTCGGAGGTTCGGCCAGTCCGGCTCATTCAACACCAGGAACACTCTCACGCTCAGTCCGGCAGCGTCCATCGCTCCTGAGCAAGAATCCAATATACACAAACAAGCAGCAGTAGGGTTTTACGCATCCGTGCGGCCCGAAGCTGGGTAAAATCGCCCGCGTGCACTGCCTCAATCCGCTCTTTGTGCGCTCTCCGCCCCCCACCGAACCGAAAGGGGCCCTGTCCCCATAGGTGTTGGTGGGAATCAGCATCGCCCCCGACAACAACACATGTCTATGGTCAGGAAACATAACCATCTTTGATTAACGAGCTAGTCAAGTAGAGGCATACTAGGGACACTTTGTTTTGTCTATGTATTCACACATGTACTAAGTTTCTAGTTAATTCAATTCTAGCAAGAATAATAAACATTTATCATGATATAAGGAAATATAAATAACAACTTTATTATTGCCTCTAGGGCATATTTCCTTCAGTCTCCCACTTGCACTAGTGTCAATAATCTAGATTACATAGTAATGATTCTAACACCCATGGAGTCTTGGTGTTGATCATGTTTTGCTCGTGGAAGAGGCTTAGTCCATGGGTCTGCAACATTCAGATCCGTGTGTATCTTGCAAACCTCTATGTCGCCCTCCTTGACTTGATCGCGGGTGGAATTAAAGCGTCTCTTGATGTGTTTGGTTTTCTTGTGAAATCCGGATTCCTTTGCCAAGGCAATTGCTCTAGTATTGTCAGAAAAGATTTTCATTGGACCCGATGCACTAGGTATTACACCTAGATCGGATATGAACTCCTTCATCCAGACTCCTTCATTTGCTGCTTCTGAAGCAGTTATGTACTCTGCTTCACACGTAGATCCCGCACAACGCTCTGCTTGGAACTGCACCAACTAATAGCTCCACCATTCAATATAAATACGTATCCGGTTTGCGACTTAGAGTCATCCGGATCAGTGTGAAAGCTTGCATCGACGTAACCATTTACGACAAGATCTTTGTCACCTCCATAAACGAGAAACATATCCTTAGTCCTTTTCAGGTATT
Source organism: Triticum dicoccoides (assembly GCF_002162155.2). Taxonomy (NCBI): domain Eukaryota; kingdom Viridiplantae; phylum Streptophyta; class Magnoliopsida; order Poales; family Poaceae; genus Triticum; species Triticum dicoccoides. Next base: position 363,409,642 of record NC_041381.1, on the reverse strand, counting down.
TCAGGATGTTCTTGACCGTTGTCCAGTGATCCACTCCTGGATTACTTTGGTACCTCCCTGCTAAACTTATAGCAAGGCACACATCAGGTCTGGTACACAGCATTGCATACATGATAGAACTTGTAGCAAGGCACACATCAGGTCATGGAATGCCTTTCATTTTATCTCTATCTTCTGAAGTGGTCGGGCATTGAGTCTGACTCAACTTCACACCTTGTAACACAGGAAAGAACCCTTTCTTTGACTGGTCCATTTTGAACTTCTTCAAAACTTTATCAAGGTATGTGCTCTATGAAAGTCCAATTAAGCATCTTGATCTATCTCTATAGATCTTGATGCCCAATATATAAGCAGCTTCACAGAGGTCTTTCATTGAGAAATTCTTATTCAAGTATCCTTTTATTCTATCCAGAAATTCTGTATTATTTCCAATCAACAATATGCCATCCACATATAATATTAGAAATGCTACAGAGCTCCCACTCACTTTCTTGTAAATACAGGCTTCTCCAAAAGTCTGTATAAAACCATATGCTTTGATCACATTATCAAAGCGTATATTCCAACTCCGAGAGGCTTGCACCAGTCCATAAATGGATCGCTGGAGATTGCACACTTTGTTAGCACCTTTTGGATCGACAAAACCTTATGGTTGCATCATATACAACTCTTCTTTAAGAAATCCATTAAGGAATGTCGTTTTGACATCCATTTGCCAAATTTCATAATCATAAAATTCAGCAATTGCTAACATGATTCGGACAGACTTAAGCATCGCTATGGGTGAGAAGGTCTCATTGTAGTCAACTCCTTGAACTTGTCGAAAACCTTTTGCAACAAGTCGAGCTTTGTAGATGGTAATATTACCGTTAGCGTCAGTCTTCTTCTTGAAGATCCATTTATTTTCTATGGCTTGCCGATCATCGGGCAAGTCCACCAAAGTCCACACTTTGTTCTCATACATGGATCCCATCTCAGATTTCATGGCCTCAAGCCATTTTGTAGAATCTAGTGTAGCGACCACGATCCCAATGGACCGAAGTCTCTATGTTTCAGTGTCATCCCTGGATCGGTGATGCTGACACACACAGTACTCGAGGAATTATAACAGAGTTCAATCACAGATTTATTACATCGAGTCCTCATAAAGAGTATAATTACACAAAAGTACCATGGTTGAAGGCCATCTAAGCTAAATAACTATGGAAGCTTCGAAGGTAAATGAGTCTGTCAACTCCAACGGCATAGCTGAGTGCAAGACAATGACCTATCGCTCCTTATTCGTCGTCTGAGTAGTCTGCAACATGAGACGTTGCAGCCTTGTAGGTCAGCACATTGAATATGCTGGAAGAGTTACACTATAAAGCAATGAATGCAAGAACTATATCTACATGCAATATTTCACTGGTGGAGGCTCTAAGTTTATGATTTTGCATAAAGCTAGTTTTTCCCTACAACAAAGGAATAAATTTATTTAACTACTCCCAAGTTGTTCCAATATTTGAGAAGGTTCCCCCAACTCAAATCCCAATTAAACAAGTATCATCATTAAATCCAATTCAATTAATTAAAGAGTGATGAGATCAACAATAATATCCAATTCCAGATACTCAAGATGTCCATAACCGGGGACACGGCTAACCATGATTAGTTTATACACTTTGCAGAGGTTGCACACTTTTCCCACAAGACGACCACATCCATGATCGGATGGTCGAGACATGGTCTTTCTGAAGCATTAACTCTCTACTCTGGGCAGACCGGTACACCTACTTTCCCTCTACATCTACTAGTCCACCTCTACAAGAGCTCATACAACTTACTCAACTATGACAGAGCCCATAATGGCTTATGGCTGCACATGGAAGTTTCTAGTCATGAAGTATCATATGATCCCTTTGAGCCTGGGTGGCGAACCGAGGAAAAATCACAAGGATACCCCGGGATTTCCCTTATTGGACAACACTGGGTTCCCCAGGTGCCCCAACCAATCCACCCAGATGTGTACTAAAGTTGCCACCTTAATGTTATCCAAGATTAATAACTCTCATAACTTCCATGTGAATCACGATCCAATCCCCGTCTACGAGCATGGCTAAGAAATAATAAAGCATAACGTATATTCCTGGGGTGATAAAAAGGTATTAGGTTCCTACCTCAAGTACTATAATCAAAACACATGTTCCCAATGCTACTCATGCAAATATTTGAGGGGCAATACTAATGCATAGTAAAAACTGGGTGTAGAAGAGTATGATCAAAGTGTAACTTGCCTTGCTGACGATCTGCAAACTCTAGATATTCGTAGTAACAAGCTTCACACTCTTGGTAATCTAGCATAGACAAACAGTAGCATGCATAAGCAATCACTCAAACAAAACGACGAGAAAACGAGAAAAGATCCAAATCAAACATGAAACAAGCAAAAGGTTAAACTAAACCTAATAGCATTATTATCATGTGGATTAGATCTTAACAGTAGGTACATGTGATTAGCCACAATTTGCAAAAAGAAACAACTCAAACAGAGAAACGAAACTCGAGATACGAACGAAACAAGATTGTTTACTAATCTCAACTAAACTCAAATTTTACAGTGTCAAAATCATGTTCAAGTTGGTTAATAGGAAATAAGAGATCGTTACGAAGATTTAGGCGTTGGTTTCATCTAATTTGGAGAAACGAGCAAAAAAGTTACGCTAGTTCTAAGATCAGGGGCTAAATTGCGATAAAACTATTTGCGGATAGGTCCCTCGCTAAAAATAAAATTAAAAAGAAAAAATCTACTACGCGAATGTTTGTTAACAGAACGAATCTAACGAAAATCGTTCATTAAACGATCTAAATGAACGAACGTTCGTTATTTATGTTAACCTGAAAAATCAATCTAATCAAACCGAAACAAAACCAAAAAACGAGAAGAACCGGACGGTTCTTACCGGTTCACGTCGGAAAACCGGCGATGGCGGCGAATCCGGTCGGCGCAGTGAGGCGGCGGTGTGGGCGGCAATGCCATGGCGAGGGGCCGCGGCAGCGGCGCGGGCAAGCAGCGGTGACGGCGGCGCGGGCAAGCAGCGGGGCGGGGCGGCAGCGCTAGCAGGCGGCAGCGGCGGAGGAGCTTGCAGGTTGCGGCGGTGTAGGCGGCGATGGGGTGTGGGCGAGGTGGAGGAGGAGGGTGGCGGCGGCGGGGTTATAAAGGGGTCGGGGGAGGCCCTTGCTTGCGCGAGGGGGCGCGGGGCAAGGCCAACCCGGACTCCTCCTCGCCGGAGTCTGGCATCCTCACGGGAGGCGAAGGCGGCACGGGGCGGACCAGCTTGGTTTCGGCCCAGTCGGTCTGGAACAGTTTTTTTTAAATAATTTCGCCGTGGAGAAAAATCCTAATAAAATATTTTAAAAATCTAATAAACCCACAAACAATTTTCACCGTCCAAACCTAATATTTAGGACAAGATGAACATTTTTCTGGACTGAAATGCAATTTTCAAAAATGCAAGTTTTCTCTAATTCAAATAAAATAGCAAATAAAATACAAATAAAAATAATAATTTGATTTTAAAATTTCTTCTCCAATATTTCTTTTAGGTTGAAGAAGTCATATTATCTTCTCTCATTTATTTTTATTATTGGAAATAGTTGGAGAGGAAAATAATTAAAATCAAATTGATCCTCTTTTCAAATTTGAAAAATAAATTCAAATATGAAAATTTGTGAAACCTCGAACTCTCTCCTTGGGTCCTTGAGTTGCTTAAGATTTCTAGGATCTCAACCAAATGCAAAATAAATATGATATGCATATGATGCTCTATGTATAACATCCAAATTGAAAATTAGGATGTTATAAATCTACCCCCCTTAAGATGAATCTCGCCCTCGAGATTCGGGTTGGTCAGCAAAAAGGTTTGGGTGGTCCTTGCGAAGATCTTCTTCTCGCTCCCAGGTGGCTTCCTCTTCGGTATGCTGGCTCCACTGAACTTTGCAAAACTATATAACCTTGCTGCGAGTAACTCGGCTAGAAAACTCGAGAATCTTGACTGACTTTTCTTCATAGGTCAGATCACTATCCAACTGAATTGCTTCCAGTGGCACTGTATCTCTCAAAGTAATATCAACCATCTCTGCGTGGCACTTCTTCAACTGGGAAACGTGAAACACATCATGAACTCCTGACAATCCTTCGGGCAATTCCAACTTGTACGCAACTTCTCCCATGTGTTCCAAAACTCTGTAGGGTCCCACAAAACGTGGTGCTAGCTTTCCCTTGACTCCAAAACGCTTAACTCCTCGAAGTGGGGACACACGAAGATATGCTATGTCACCGACTTCGTAGACTATCTCCTTGTGCTTAGTGTGACGCCCGGATAATTAGGCTACAGTAACCCCACGTTAACGATGCCACGTCACCTCGGATTACTGTTGATAATCTCGCGTTAGTTCGAAACGATTCATATTCAAAATTTGAATTTAAGTTAAACAATTAAAGTTTTCAAAAGTCGAAACTAAATTGTTCCTAATGTGTCTAATAATCCTTAGTAAATATTGGTGGATAAATTATCTTTTAATAAAATATTTAAATGCACTAAAGTAATAGAAATGACAGCAAAAACAATTAATTAGATGCCTTTTATAAAGTTATAATAATAAAACTAAATTAGTAGTGTGCCAAAATAATTGTGGCAGTGGACTAATTAGTAATACTAATTTAGGTGCTGACTGGGTATTTTATAAAACTAAAATAAAAGAAACTTTAAATGAAAACATTAAAGAAAATAAGTAAAAAAAAGAAAAAAA